>NC_137832.1:52827618-52946559 GCF_963921795.1 Nannobrachium achirus
AAATGTCATGTTGTAGGGGAGGGTCAATCTTTTTTATTTTAATGCTTGGGGAGGGTCATTGATTTTTCCCCCAATTGAGAGGGAGGGTCATTGCATTTTATAAAAGGGCTTATACATTTTCTCCAGTAACACCCCTCAATAAAAAACGACCCCTCCCTAACCAGTATTGTCCGGACAAAACCAATGTTGTCATGCTTTTACAGGCGTGTCTGTGTGTACACGTGCATGCGTGGGTGCGTGCGCGCGTGTGTGTGTGTGTGTGTGTGTGTGCGTGCGTGTACTACTACTCACGCGGGGACCAACAACAATCCCATACAAGGATAGTAAAGACCGGGAGAACTTTAGAACCTTATCAGGGCTTTTATTCTGGTCCTCATGAGGGAAAGGGTCAATTTCATGGCCAGTAAAGATCTTTAGAGGGAAGATTCCAATGAGTAAAACCATTCAGGGTGAGGGCGATAGGATTAGAGGTTGTTGGCATTAGTGTTGGGGTTATGGTGTTATTTGCAGGTTTAAAGGACAACTTTGGTTTTTTACAACAAGGGTTCATATTTTAGATTGTAATTAAAGAAAAGAAAAAGTGAGTGTTAAAATGTTTTCCTTTGCTTGGTTTTATCGTGTTTACCGTGCTAAAATGTGGGGCATGCGTACGCATGGGGGCATGCGTACAAGTGGCTAAATATGTCTTTTTAGACACAATAAGCCAGAAGTTTCTTTATTGCTATTTACAGTAACACTTCTAACCCCTATAAGTCACATCCAACCATGAAAGGTTGCGTTGTATCTTGGGAATGGGCTTATTCTGTGTAAAATGACATATTAAGCCACTTGTACGCATGCCCCCAACCACTGAAATAAGAATCTCTAAAACAATAGAAAGAAGTAAATGAAATCATTTTAACACTCATCTTTTATATTCTTTAATTACAATCTAAAATATGAACCCTTGTTGTAAAAAACTAAAGTTGTCCTTTAAGGGTTGCGTTTGTGCAACCCTTACCTATACCAGTAGTTCTCAACCAGTGGTCCAGAGACCACCAGTGGTCCTTGAGTGGGTTCCAGGCGGTCCCCAGTGAAATGATGGAAGAGTTGGTAACCGAATGGACCCTTACAGATCTTTAACTCTTGAGAGCGTAAAATGAAACCAGATGGACCCTTCAGAGTCCATTTGGTTTCGTTGTATGCTCTCAAATGTAATATTATTGTTAAACATCATGCATTACTTAATTTACAAGAAGTCTACACAATTAGAGAAGAGTTGAAGATGTGTTGTTTTGGTCAACATTTGCCTGTTATCTCTCCCATGGAACCACAACTATACAGCAAGTTTTGGGTCTTAGAGGCTAAATCTCATTAATGGTGCTCCATGGCTCAAGTGCTGAATAAATAATGGACCTTGATATGAAAAAGGTTGAAAACCACTGCCCTGTTTAGTATAGTTTAGTTTATTTCCTAAACAAAATCATCACAACACATTCCACATTTCAATCATGTACAACCAGGCTGCTGTCATTGTCAACAGCTTCTCCCTGCATGTGTAACGCAGCTCTTCCATGTTCACCGTCTGGCACCTCGGATCAGCGCTCTAGCGATCTTAACAACACCTACACACCTTTCATCAGCACAGAGACAAAGCAGTGGAATGTTAGGGTCTGGCAAGGTGGAGCCAAGTGCAGAACCCCAGAACCAATCAGACAGGGGCACAAAGACAGACAGACAGACAGACAGACAGACAGACAGACAGACAGACAGACAGACAGACAGACAGCGGACTGACAGATGGGTAGGTGGGCAGGCAGGCACTCAGGCCGGTAGGTCAATACAGGTGAAAACGTAAGTTAAATAGACAGATTCCTGTGCAGCTGATTGAGCCACGGTAATAATGCAAGTCAGCTTGATGATATTTATGACGATGCAAAATCTAAAATTGGACCTAGGAGTTTGCAGAGTGCTTCAATAGCCTCAAGGCCACGTCACGCTTGCCTCAAGCTCCACCATGATAAGGTCATGGCAGGGACCGTGACCTGTACAGATGCTGGAATCAGCTAATGTATGTGTTTTATTACTATAATCAAAATCTGCAAAGCAACTAAAGCTGCCAAATAATTGTAGCAGAAAAAAAAAGTACATCATTTTCCACAGAGATGTAGTAGAATAGAAGTATAAGGTATTAAGATATATGGAAAAGTAAAGTAAAAACAAACAAACAATCATTTTCCACAGAGATGTAGTAGAATAGAAGTATAAGGTATTAAGATATATGGAAAAGTAAAGTAAAAACAAACAAACAAACATACAATTTGTACTATGTATTATGTACTGTGCGGTTTGTAGTGGCACTGCGGGCCTTCAATTTACTCCGGACAGGGATCCTAAACGGTCTCGGCAGTCCTTCAGCGAGGAGCGAAGCATACGCGCTGCGTCTTTAGCTCTGTATTGATTGCCATCTGTCTTTCCGTTTCAGGTTCTGTCTCCTCTGTCCGACTCCATCCTGGCAGAGAAGACCGTCACGGTGCTTGACGACAAGGTAGGAATAACAATGTGATGAGGTGGAAATGATAGGACGTACGAAGGTTAAGTGGAAGACGATGCAGGAACAGACCGAGGAACAGTGTACTGGCAATGCAGCACATATGCAGTCATATCCTGTCGATAATGCGTTAATTTGTCAATTTATTTTTATTTATTTTTTTTAACCCATTTTTCACCTGGTGCCTAAGCTGTAATCATGGCCGCTACCTTCCCTCTGCCAACCTGGGGAGGGCCCCGAACTGAGCTCATGCTTCCTTCGGTACATGAGGAGTGAGCACGCTGTTTCTTATCCCCTGACAGGGGGAGCTTTCCCGGTTGGACGTCCAACCGGGAAATCAGATGATCCTTTCCCCTCCATCAGGTGCCCCGGCTGGCCAGGGGGAGGCATTATAGCATGTTTTTTGTGAGGGTATACCTACCCTAGAGCAAACGGGGAGAACATGCAAACTCCACACAGAACGGCCCTTTCGCCAACCCCACCTAGGGTATGGGCGCTGATGACGCGAGGAGAGATCACACCCCCAGTGCCCACAGTTAAAAAAAAGAAGAGGTAAAAACATAAATAAATAAATACATGAGAAAGTGCATCACCTGCATGAACCTGTGGCTACGCCGGCAGCAGCAGGGTGTACGGTTAATGCCAAATGGCACTGGAGAGATGATAAAAGCCCCACTACCTCCCGCTGGCATCCTTATCCACCCGGGACAGGCGCTGGCGTGTCAAGGGAGCCATGATGTGTGTGTGTGTATGTGTGTGCGCGCGCGCGTGTGTGCGTGCGTGTGTGTGTGTGTGTGTGTGTGCGTGCGTGCGTGCCCATCAGGCACACGGGCGGTGGGGGGTCCCGAGCAAGCATCTCACATAAGAGGTTTAATGTGAGACCTCCTCTCCAAAGTCTGTCAGCCGGTCGGTCGGGAGACCGTTACATAGCAGCCATCGGTCGCTTGTGAGGAAATAAACATGTGTGTGCGAGGCAATGAAGTCGCGACATCGACGAGAGAGCTTCAGCGTCAGACGGCGAGGTGAGATGGCGACGACGGGCGCGGCGGGAACGGGAGGAGGACTTTACCCGAGGTCGTTACCCTGCCCTCCCCCCACGTGAGATGATGAAGCGAGACGGCCATGCGCAGGCTGTTTGGATTGCTGTTAAAAGAGAAGAAAAAAGAAGCAGAGTAAAAGGCTGTTTTATGTGCTTGTCCAAGACGCGTGGCGTTATTACACCTTTGAAATGCAGCTGTGGCCCTGATAGCCTGAGACCAGCGACTCCAGGACCAGCTCCATTAGCTGGATTTATTGAAGTCAGTGCAGTGTCACAGTGCTGGAGAGTGTATACTGTACTTAAGTACATTTACTCAAGTACGACATCTACATGCTCACGACGTCGCGTTGTGAGCATGTAAATTGACTATTGTCCCAAGCGTGGTCTCTTTCTTAGGTTATTTGACAATTTGCCCAACGTTTGACCATGTCTTTATAGTGTTATTTGTTCATTACTTCTGATGCACTAATGGCCTTTTTTCATTAATATTTTTTTTAGGTACAGACGTGCCATTTCAAAACTTCAAGCGGTAGATTTCCAGTGGATTTGCAGAACATTGAGCTTGTAGATCAGCTATGCTTCTTTTCAATGGGAATGGAGTGGTTTCTTGCCATTTGTGCGTTTCTCCATCCACTCCATTCTCCATACAAATTAGAAAGGCAAAACAAGGAAAGAAACCTGTGGTAAAAAATGTGCATTTGCAGGACATGTGCAGGAAAAGAGCAGTAAAGCCTGAAGACTTGAAACGGCACATTTGTATTAGATCTTAAATCCTTAAATCATGAGTTTACTGTCATCTGCATGCATGGGGACTCAACCCTCTCCCCCCAAAAAAAGAATACAAAAAGAAAAAGAAAAAGTAAAAAAAGAAAAAATCATTTGGGGACCCCCCTGGGGGTCCTGACCCACAGGTTGAGAACCACTGAATTAACGCTCTCTGAATGTGTGACATTTCCTCCTGTCCAGGTGACCATTACAGACCTGGGGGTCCAATTGGTGGCCTCGCTGTCCCTCAGCATGACTGCTGCCAGCCCAGGGAGCTATCAGGCCATCCAGCTAACAGCCACCGCCTCCGATCTGCTGCACACAGCCAAACAGGTACGCTCGCACACACACGCATGCACGCACACACGCGCGCGCGCGCGCACACACACACAAAGGAACACATAAACAGCTTCCATCTCAGGCCGCACATTATATCCCCGGGTCGCAAATTACAGTAGTTAAAATGTCATCTTTTGCGACGGCACGCGCTGGATTCACGCGCCAGCAAACACAGCAGACACAGGGATCGCGTTTATGGATGTGTCACTCGACGAGCGCTACTCACACACACACACACACACACACGCACGCACGCACGCATGTGCGCACGTAGCCATACCTGCATCTATAGCACATGGTATGTCTGCCTCTGCAGACAGCCATTGCATCCCCCAGGTTGTAATCATAGAAGTTGGAAATGTAATTCCGCACAACTAACATGCGTTAGATAACCAGCCGTTATCTTATTCCAGTTTTCCGTTTCCAATTATGAGTGTGCATGTGGTGTGTGTGTGAGTGCCTGCCTGCCTGCCTGCCAGGGCTAAAGTTTTAAATCGCTTACCTGTCTGCTGACGCAGTTTTTAACCTACTTCCAAACAGAAATTATTTCCATAATAATTACGAGAAGTTGATCTTTTGACTACGTGGAGTTCTGTGCCATGTCTTATGACATGAGCCGCGTGCAGACTTCCTACACCGTAAAGTCCTGAGCGTTCATTTTAGACTAGTATACAAATGATATATAACCAGCTCATTGGCCATGTGGTTAGTAGAGTGTCCGTCCTGACACTGGGAGGTCAGGGC
The DNA here is from genome assembly GCF_963921795.1 of Nannobrachium achirus. Taxonomy (NCBI): domain Eukaryota; kingdom Metazoa; phylum Chordata; class Actinopteri; order Myctophiformes; family Myctophidae; genus Nannobrachium; species Nannobrachium achirus. The sequence continues at coordinate 52,833,036 of NC_137832.1, forward strand.
TCGATCCCTGGTATGGTTACTTTACTTACTATACAAATGATAATCAAATGGACCCTAAAGAACCCTTCACACTGATTGATTGATTGATTGATTGATTGATTGATTGATTGATTGAAGTATTTAGTAGTACACAAAGCGACCGGCTATCATTCATTTTCAATGGAAGTCAGCGACATGAAGACAATACAAATCCAAGTTGAGCTGGCTACAACTTCACTTGCAAAGCGTTTCCACCAGGGGGAGAGTTCCGCCGATTTAAAATGAGCCCAATACGGGACTAAAACTTCCTATGGTTGGCCGCTAGTTGCGCTGTCCCCCCCCCCCCCCCGGCCGATCGCAAAAAGAATTGTTCTCCATTGGACCCCATTCATTTCCCCCTTTCGTTTTCTAACCTTAATTAACACTTTCATACATACTTTATGGTTCCTATCGCTAGTTAAAAATTGCCTTTCAATCACGATGATATGCGTTTTGTGAAAATAAGGTCCCATTTATGTTAAAATTGATGATAAAGTTGCGGGGGGGGGGGGGGGGGGGGGGGGGGGGCGTGGCCAACTAAACCGATACCAGCCGGCTGTGTTCTTCTTCGTGTGCTGTATTTCGGGAGGCTTCGACCACATTCTCCCATGGATCCCTGCGGTTGCACGTGACCGTTGGCAGCCAATAGCCTCCTCTGTTTGCATTTCAATCTATGATGGCGACACCCATGCCAAGGACCTATATTGTTTCATTAGAAACCAATGGCGTCGCTTTGTCCATATCTTTTATACAGTCTATGGTTTCCACTCACATTTGCTCTCCACACAATTCTTACTTGTAATGGGAGGGGTCATTATTTCCACTACTCCACTAGTTCAATTCCATGGTATTTTTTCCCCTTTATGTTTTTCTTGCTTGCCGACACTTGACGACTTCAACAAACTTGTCTTTAATTACATTTTTAATTTTAATTAAACAGCATCTCTGTGACTGCGGCGACATACATTATACAGTATGCAGCTTTTAATTTGTAGCTTGTTATCGTTTGTATCTGCCAGTGTGAACATAGCATGACAGTATACAAATATAACCAAATTGACCCTTACTGTATGTGTTAATGTATCTCTGAGAGCCTTGAAGTTAAATTAACTTTTAACTCTCAGAGTTAAAATGACATTCAGGATTTGACAGTATGTGAAAGACATGAATGCTCAATTCCATCCGTCCCCACACTCCACACATACAGTATCTGACCCTGTGTATAATTGTGTCTTAATGACCATTGGTTGTACAGTGTAAATATATATGTACCCTTGCATGTAGGTGAGGTATTACAGTACATATTTCTTTAGGTGCATTTAGGACCAATATGTTCCTTCTGATCCGCGACGACCCCAGTTTGAATTGGACTCGCTGTCTCATCTTGCATGTCTCCTCTCTCCGCCCTTCGTTTCCTGTACAGTATCTGTGCACGTTCCGCAAGACTGTGCTAACATGACACGACACGACAACCAGTAGAGGAAAAAGTACATAATTGGAGTAATTATTTAATGATCTGAGTAATGATAACCTACAGTAGTAAGTCCTTGGAAAGTAGGCTACGTGTTTTACTTTCGGTCAGAGCAAAATAATTCAAAATAAGAGTAGCCTTTTTTAAAGCAAAGTAACTAGTAACTAGTTACTTTTATAATTTAGTAAAGTAACATAACTAGTTACTTTTACAGAGAGTAACTAATAACTAACTAATTTAATTACTTTGTAAAAGTAACTTGCCCAACACTGGCTTAATCTATAAAAAAAAATAGCATACAAATAGCATACAAGCTCACAGAACGGAACGGAAAGTGCCGTGCTGCGAGCTTGTAGATCTGCTATTTTTTAAAAGTCGTGGAATCATTTGCAAAACTTTGAATATATCTTTTTTAAAGCAAACATTTGTAATTCAAATATTTGCTTCTGGGGGGGTCCCTGATACTATAATATTTTGAGATGGGGTCGGCGGCCCAAATACATACAAATCTAGGGGTCCTTGAGTCATAAAAAAGTTTGAGAACCACTGACATAGAAACATGCTTTTCAAAACCTTAGAAGGATTTAGTAGATGTTTATAGAATCGGGTCAAAAATAGCAGATCTACAGGCTTGTATATCGCTATTTTTTGATAGCTAAAGCATAAAATAATGGTTAAAGCGATTCAAGTGGAGTGTGCAGTACACAGTCTGCATGGAAGTTGGAACGTGCTGGGTTTTGATGGACGTTCTCATCCGCCTTGGCCGCGAAGCTCAGGATAACACACGTAGGCGGAGAGAAGGATTTTAGCGACGGAACTCTGCTAATCTGACGCCTTTGGAACTGCTAACTGGATACAGCTGGATACAGAACAACCCAAAGTGATTTAACCGTGAAAGGCTCTGTGTGCAAATCCCACCCACGTAATGGCAACCGAACCCCCCCACCACGCACTCACGCACACACACACACACGCACACGCACACACACACACACACACACACACACACACACACACACACACACACACACACACACACACACACACACAATTATAGGTTTGCTGCAATGCAGAGGTGGGCCAAAATTACACAGGTGCACGCTGCCACACACGTGCACGCTCTAATATACAGACGAGTACAACTCTCTCTCTCTCTCTCTCTCTCTCTCTCTCTCTCTCTCTCTCTGAATCTGAATCTAAGAATCAAATTGTACAAAGTATCTAGTGACCAAAATCACGTTAGGAGCTAATCTTGACTGGTTCTGGTTACCGTCGGCTTGCCAAAACGAATGCCAGTGGTGGAAAAAGTACTCAAATTGTGATTAAAATTAGTGATAAAAAATGTACTTGAGTAAAAGTACAAACGTATCGACATCAAAATGTATTAATGTACCAACAGTGAAAGTACTCATTATGCAGAATGTCCCATTTCAAGTTTTCATACAAATCTGAAAATAGCAGATCTACAAGCTCACAATGCGTTGCATCGCGACACATTGTGAGCTTGTGGATCGGCTATTTTCAAATGGCCAAAAGATAAATAGTGCTGAAGTGGCTAATGTATTGTTATGTAGTAATAACAATCAAAATCTTCAAAGTAACTATAGTAGCTAAAGTTGACAAATAATTAGTGGAGTAAAAGTACAACATTTTGATCCGATATGTAAGTATTGGAAATTGGAAACAGTCAAGTAAAGTATACTGTAGTCTTGGAGCATTTGCCTCGATACGTGTTTTTTTTTAGATGATATGATATGATATGATATATGATATGATATGATATGATATGATATGATATATATGATATATGATATAGTACTTTATTGTCAGTTCACACTGAAATTTGTCTTGCGACATATATATAGTTCCGGCCCAGAGTCAGAGATATAATGGTTTCTGCCCAGAAGTTCTTCTCGCCCCTCTAGTGGCGAGAATAACTTCTGGGAACTCAGATTAAGTATACTGTAAATACCCCAAAAAATTGTACTTAAAGGGGAGTACCACTCATTTTCATATATGTCTTCATATGTCTTGTGACATATATATAGTTCCAGCCCAGAGATATAATGGTTTCTGCCCAGAAGTTCTTCTCGCCCCTCTAGTGGCGAGAATAACTTCTGGGAACTCAGATTAAGTATACTGTAAATACCCAAAAAAATTGTACTTAAAGGGGAGTACCACTCATTTTCATACCCCCCCCCCCCCATTAACTGTGTCATTAATGACACAGTTCCATGTTGAAAGTTCCATGTCCAACTTCTCTCCTTTAAGTACAGTACTTAAGTAAATTAGGTTACTTTACACCACTGACGAATGCCCATGCATGATGTCAGACCATCGCTACATTCTGGGTTGCAACAGTGTTGCATCCTCTCTCTCTCTCTCTCTCTCTCTATTTTCTTAATCCATCATACAATCCCACACATACCCATAAGCCTCGATCTGTCTCGAACCATCTCTCTCTTTTTATCTGATCATGGCCATACGTTATTAGGCCTATACCCCCCCCCCCCCCCCCCTCTCTCCCTCCATCTCTCCCCACTTACAGTTTATCATTCTCTCCATCGAAGGGCTAATTGGACTGAGAGCAGCTCATTACGATTAAAGGAGATATTTCTTCTCTCGCTCTCTCTCTCTCTCTCTCTCTCGACCGAGCCTTCATTTCCCAACTCGGCCGCTTCTCCGTTCTCCCGTTTGCATTGTTGTTGTTGCCTATAGGGAAAGGAGGGAAGAAGTGGAGAGAGGGAGATACAGAGGTGAGAGAGAGAGAGAGAGAGAGAGAGAGAGAGAGAGAGAGAGAGAGAGAGAGAGAGAGAGAGAGAGAGAGAGAGAGGGAAAGTACCCAAGGAGAGGAAATGAAGAGGCAGATAGTAAAAAGAGACGTACTGTGGGGCAGAGGAGGAGAGAGAGGGAGATAAATTGTTGTTCTTAATGTTGTCCAGTAATTACTTTTGTTGAGGAGTGCTGTGTTACTTACCTCCACAATCCTCCCTGTGTTCTGATTAAAGGCAAACCCAGGCTTTTTACCAGGGGAAATCAGCGGTGGTATAAGTGGTAAAAGTCCACTTAAAGACAAAGCGGAGGAAAATATAGAGCTATAGTCTGACTGCTGCAGGGTTCTGTTGCCTTAGGCTAGCTCCTTGAGAGAGGAAGGTTTACAAAAGCATTCTGCGTCGTCTCTAAGAATTTGTCTTCATCTGAATGATGGGCAGAGAGAGAGTGCAGTTCACAAGCATGTAGACCTAACACAGTGTTATATTGAAGGATGCTATCTGTACCCATGATCTGTGTCCTGAAATATTGTTGTTGATATGTTTCCCAAGTGTGCATGTTTGTGTTCAAGAATCTCTTGTTAAATGTGAACGCAAATAACTATGTTAAATGTGTTTGTGTGAGAGAGATAAATAAACTATCTGATTTAAAATGGAGATAATAATAATAATTGCATAATTGCCCTTGTCCCCAAACATGACCTTTTGGAATCATGATATAAACATACTTATCCTAAAATCGTTTGACTTCAGCTATAATGTTATTCATGTTGCTGTTAATGTGACTTTAAGGGGATATTTTGGTGCCTGCCAATACCATTTGTCTTCTACAATGTGGCAAAAAGTCTGGTCTTTAGTGTGTACATGTCTGGTCAACAAATGCAATTCAATTATTGGTCATTATAATGAGGGCATGCTTTAGTGTCTCATTACGGAGTACCTTTGTTCATGAGTGTCAAGTACCACCATATAGGGTGACCATATTCTGAAAATCCAAAAAGAGGACACACACGCACGCGCGCACGCACGCACGCACGCACGCACGCACACACACACACACACACACACACATATATATATCTTTTTTTCTTTTCTTTTTTTCCCAAAATAATTTATAGTACTAGTTTACAGCTCAATTATGTTATTAGTTATGTATTCATTTTTGAGGGGGTTCCAATTGGACCCTTTACAAATCTATAGGCTAGAGAATGAGATCCACTGATAAAGTAGCCTATGCCTTTTGACTCCTGTATGAACGTTCAGCTTTGTAACGAGAGGTAACCCAAATCGCCGTTCTGCTTTACAAGGTTGTACAAAAGATTCTGTCAATTTAGTTAGCGGAAGAGCTCTCACCTCGCACAGAATGTCTTGTAGACTACTTTGCAGTGTTGATATTGGCTTGAAGCAGAAGAATTTTTATTTGTAAATGCCTAAAAAGACACAGAAGAGTACCAGCTTTGCTGGCAGAACGCTCTGCTTCTCATTGTTGGTCACTGGAACTTTGTGTGCATTTCATCAGTGAAACAGCATTAATTGCGTTTGCAGTTCATTCGTTTGGCTTTTTTTTAGCAGCGCGATGCTGCCGACTGCCGAGCTCGCGCTGCTCTGCCTCTGATCTGAAAGCGAGACAGGCTGAGGGAGGGGCGTGTATCAAAACAGCAGCGCAGTTCGGCCAGTGGGGAACGAGAGGGGCGTCTCCACTGGCCGAACTGCGCCGCTGTTTTGATACACGTGAGGGAGGGATCGCAGCGCAGGCAGAGAGTAGTATGAATAATACACGTTCCGGGGTTAGGGGTGGAAACCCGCCTCTCACAGTGTGTTTCCAAACGAACCATTAAACGTGCATTGTAAATGCTCGTGCTTTAACTGTGATATGCGCGAAACCCCGGACATTTGAAAGAATTTATAAAACCCCCCCGGACAGGCCGGACAGCCCCCTAAAAGAGGACATGTCCGGGCAAAAGAGGACGTATGGTCACCCTACCACCATACAGCACCAAAGAGCCGTCAGGCGTTTTGTCCATGGAAAAAGAGTCTCTCACCAAGTCCAACTCTGGCATGATCATACACTGAAAATCACTGTTAGTGTCAGCCCTGCATGCGGTCATTAATTGTCATTTGCTTGTGGGGATACGTTTTGTCTCTGGTTCTGCTCAGACTGAATTAAATATGTGCGTTTCCTCTTAGGAATGTCTGATATTTTTGATATTTTTGTTTCATAATATCACAATATCTTCTTTTCCTTCCGGGCTGTTCCCTTCAAGAGTCGCCACAACAAATCATCTGCCTCCATCTCACCCTGTCCTCTGCCTCCTCTTCTTTCACACCGACTAACTTCATGTCCTCTTTCACAACATCCATAAATCTCCTCTTTGGTCTTCCTCTTCCTGCCTGGAAGTTCCAACCTCAGCATCCTACTGATATACTCACTATCCCTCCTCTGTACATGTCCAAACCATCTCAGTCTGGCCTCTCTGGCTTTATCTCCAAAACATGCGCTGTCCCTCTAATGTATTTGTTCCTGATCCTATCCATCCTTGTTACTCCCAGAGAGAACCTCAACATTTTAGTCTCGGCTACCTCCAACTCTGCTTCATGTCTTTTCCTCAGTGCGACTGTCTCTGAACCGTACAACATAGCTGGTCTCAACATCGTCTTCCCTTTCATTCTTTCTGATACTCTCCTATCACACATCACCCCTTACTCTTTTCTCCACCCTTTCCAACCTGCTTGCACTCGTTTCTTCACCTCTTTTCCACACTCTCCATTGCTCTGGAATGTTGACCCTACACAATATTACACACTTTGAAAAGTATTTTAACTACATCGCGATGGGGTTCCATTTTGGGCCAATTTGTCATGGGCCTAACCCCTCGTCTTGGTCTCTGTCTCTTTCTCTCTGTATCTCTTTGCCCCCCCCCCGGTCTATCAGGAGGCAGCCATCAGTGCGTGGATCCAGTACAGCGATGGTTCGGTGACGCCTCTGGACATCTACGACCCCAAGGACTTCCTCCTGTCGGCCATCTCACTGGACGAGAGCGTCATCTCTACTAACAATCAGGTACGGCCCTGTGAAGTATTTAGAAGTCTACTGACAAACCTCCCGGACACACCTACTGTAGATCTACAAGCCAACAACACGTATCAACTGTTATATGTTCGGGTGGGACTCCTCCTGGGCTACAGCAGCCCGTGATTGGGCTAATAGGCCAGTATCCAGATGATAGACAAGCCGATGGGCCTCTCATGTGATGTCTCTCTGTTCTGTGGGCCGGTGCTATACTGAAGGATTGGCCCTCTCCACTTGTGTTGGTGCAGTGGTTATCCTGTCTCAGTACGAGAGGAACTAGAGGTTCAGACATTTGGTGCATGTGCTTGGCTGAGTAGCCACTGGGACGGCGCTATTGCTGCTATACCATCGGCAAGGCCTCTAAGTCAGAATCCCATTCATAAGCTGCAATTTTCACAGCGTCCCAATTCCAATCTTGTTTTCTTTACGTTTTTCCAGGAGCAGCGCTGGCCGTCCGTGGTGGCGGAGAACGAGGGCCAGGGGCCGCTGGTCCGCGTGGAGATGGTCATCTCCGAGACCTGCCAGAAGTCCAAGAGGAAGAGCGTGCTGGCGTCCGGAGTGGGGAACGTCCGCGTGAAGTTCGGAGCGTGGAGCGAGGAGAAGGGAGGAGGAGGAGGACAGGAGGAGGGAGAAGGAGGAGAAGGAGGAGCGGGCACCGACAACAGCACTGAGGAGCAGAGGAACAAGGCTGCAGGGAAGGAGGAAGGAGGCCGTAAACACAACAACTCTGCTTCAGACAGAGAGGAGGGAGCCATGAGGAAGGTACTGATGGACAGTGGGGGAAAAAAAGTACTCCAATTCTTTACTTAAAGATGTGGTGCCATAGTTTTGTACTTTTTCTGTTTTGTACTGTATGTGTCTATGGAGTTAACATTAGTCTAATCGATTCCCCAGGTATAGTTTTAATATGCAACTATGTAAAAGTATTTAAGTAAAAGTATAAAAGCCGGGTTTACAAGCTCACAATGCGATGGATGGATGGATGGATGGATGGATGGATGGATGGATGGATGGATGGATGGATGGAAAATGTGAGTGAAATAAGTATTCACAGAGAATGAGTCATGGGTCATCAATGTGTCCGTACGCGGACAAAATAATGTGTCCGTGGAAAGACTTGGCCTGGTCGGTGGCAAATTCTAGATTCAGTTTTTACACACCATTATATAATGTTGTTAATTTGATCAAAAGACCCAATTACTGCATGTCAAATATTTAATTTTGAATCGAATTTTGACCAAAATGTCCACCACAAGCGAGCATAGCGATGGCCCCTGAGAATCAGTAGAGTGCATGAAAGAAACTGTGATAGAGAAATCCAAACAATATTGTCAAAATGCGACCACAGACAGCAGACATCCTTTGTGTGGTTATGTACAGACAATAGATTGGCCTGTATCCTTTATTGTAAAGAAGAACAACTGTAATAAGGAATATTAATAACAAAACAAAAACCATAAATGCACTTCATCGGTACAACACAGAACGCCTGCAGTATATATAGTGAGCAGCCCTCATAAAATAAAGCAAAAGCATAATAAAGCAAAGTAATTGGTAGTAAAGTAGAGATCTAAGAACTGACCTGGGTTTGGAGTATAAATAGTAAATGAAACATGACTTTAACACAGGGGTTCCCAAACCTTTCCACACATTATGAATTAATCAAAACATCTTGTGCAAATGTAGTATCGAGATGTGACAATTTATGAGCTTGCAGCTATGATATTTACACTATTTTCATTAAACATTGCTGAAATCCTTTTGAATGTTTGTATTTATTTTTTACATTATTGAAATGAAACATTTTACTGTAGGGAAACTTTAACCCATTAAGATCTGGAACGCATTATTACGCATTATTACTTTAACCATTATTGACATGCTTTAACTATTAAAACATTGCAGATATACAAGCTCACAGGGTGCCGCGCAGCGAGCATGTAGATCTGCTATTTTTGAAAAATCTTGAACATTTGTGCAAGTCTTAGGCCATTTATATTTCTTATATTGTATTTTTGACCCGATTCTACAAATGTCTTCTATATATATATATATATATATATATATATATATATATATCCACGAGTTTCCTACGCCCCATAGTGCATTGCGCAAACGTTTGCATCGATCTTCCGGCGCCGATTTACAAGCTCTCAACGGGTTGCATCTGCGACGCGACGTGAGCTTGTATGTCTGCTGTTAAACCCGGAAGTTTGGTTCGGATAGTCTCCAGTAAACTCCCGCGGAAACTTGTGGATATATATATGAAAAGATAAAAAAACAGATCTACAAGCTCGCAGCGCAGCACACGGTGCGTGGGGAAGCTGCTCTGCTTTGGCGTCATCGTGGTGTCCTCTCCACTCTGTCCTGCAGGTCAGCACCACGACCAAGACCACGGTGACGCACCGTGCGTCGGGCAGCAAGGCTGCCGGTGGGGGTGGCAGCAGCAGCAGCAGCAGCAGTCGTGGCAGCGGAGGCTCCAGCCAGGCCGGCGACTACAGCAGCTACCCTGCCCAGGTGGAGGTGCCCGGGGCTGGGGAGAGCGACCTGTCCCAGACTCCTCGAGGCCTGACGGACCTGGAGATCGGGATGTACGCCCTGCTGGGCGTGTTCTGTCTGGCCATACTGGTGTTCCTCATCAACTGCATCAGCTTCGCCTTCAGGTATACCGTTTCAGTGGATTTCAGTGGTTTTTCAACCTTTCCCACATCAAGGTCTGTTGTTTATTTATTGGGGCATTTGAGCCATGGATCACCGTTTGATGAGATTTAGCCTCTCAGTCACAAAACGTAGAATATTTTGTTGTCGATCGATGAGATTCTGTCCACAATTCCATGCTGTGTTGATGTTGGTACCAATAGGAGAGATAACAGGCAAAGTTGACCAAAATAACAATTCTTCTACATTCTCTAACTGCGTAGACTTCTTGTAAATTAAGTAATGCTGATGTTTAACAATGATTTGACTCTTGAGAGTGTGAATTGAAACCAAATCATTTGGTTTCATTTTACACTCTCAAGACACTCTCATTTGGTTACCAACTCTCCATCGACCACCTGGAACTCCCTCAAGTACCACTGGTGGTCCCCGGACCACAGGTTGAGAACCACTGCAGTAGATCACTGTTTGGCGGCAGTTGCACCAATATCATAGCTCACTCCCACATGTAACATCATTGTGAGGCACATTTAGTTTCAGATTGTTAAAAAAATGTTTCAGAGTTTCTAAAATAATGAAAATAGGCCTACTCGCATTGCATGAGCTTGTAAGTCGTCTATTTTCGCTATCCATCCTACGAGAATAGAATATGGCCTAAATGGACTTAAGAAGGATAAAAAAACATTGGGAATCGCTCCAGTAAATAAAGTTTAAGTCTTCTCTGCTGCAACAGTGTGGAAACAGGTCACAATAGCGAGGCTTGCAATTTGCTTATTTTCACAGTCGATGATTGTGCAAATAACTTGCAAATTTGTTGTCTAGAAAAAAATTAAAATAAAAAACTCTTTTCGCCTGTGGGAGCTTGACGGCTTTTGCATTTATTTCATCATGCAGATAGTGGTGTAAAGTAACTTAGTAGATTTACTTGAGTAGTACTTAAAGTAGAGGTATTTGTACTTTACTTGAGTATTTCCAATTTCCAATACTTGCACTTCTACTCCACTACATATTGGATCCAAATATTGTACTTTTACTCCACTACATTTATTTGAAAATTTGAGTTAGTTACTTTGTAGATTTTCATTATCATTACAAAACATACATAATCCACGGCTATTTGAAAATAGACAATTTACAAGCTCACAATGCGTTGCGATCTGTGAAACGCATAATGAGTACTTTCTACTTTTAGAACTTGAAGTACATTTTGATACCAACATACATACTTTTCTACTTTTGACTCAAGTTAAATGAATGAATTCTGGATTTTACTTGTAGCAGAGTATATCTATGTTGCTGTGTTGATACTTTTACTTTACTTTTACTATTAAAAATGTAACCCTTTTCCCACCACCATCATGCAGGTACCGTCACAAGCAGCTGCCAGTGCTGGAGGCGGGTGGAGGCAACATGAACCACGCCCACGACTGGGTGTGGCTGGGCAACGAGGCGGAGCTCCTGGCAGAGCACGCAGACCACTGCCAGGTACAGTATGTGTTAACAAGTGATCTAAAATCCATTCATTGACGTTATTAAATTAACTGTAGAGGGGAAGTGTGTGTGTGTGTGTGTGTGTGTGTGTGTGTGTGTGTGTGTGTGTGTGTGTGTGTGTGTGTGTGTGTGTGTGTGTGTGTGTGTGTGTGTGTGTGTGTGTGTGTGTGTGCGTGCGTGCGTGCGTGCGTGCGTGCGTGCGTGCGTGTGTGCGCGTGCGTGCGTGCGTGCCTGCGTGCCTGCCTGCCTGCCTCAGGGGTGGGCTGGGCATCTGGCATACTGGGCATATGCCCGGTGGGCCGACTATACAATATAGTTATAGTCATAACCATTTTAGGATAGTTACAGTGATTTTATGCTGGGCGGCCACTAAGTGGATAGGGCCAATCCTTCAGTAGCACCGGACCACAGAACAGAGAGACATGACATGATTGGTCCAGTGGCTTGTCTATCATCTGAATACTAGCCCAATCACAGGCTACTGTGGCCCAGGAGTCCCACCCAAATATACAAGGGCTGATACAAGCCCACAACGTGTCGCTGCCTCGACGCGTTGTGGGCATCGAGGCAGCGGTATGTTCGGTTTGCGCCGGTTGTAGTGGGCCGGTCTGGGCAGAGATGCCAGGGCCAAATTCATGTCCCAGTCCCGAATTTATGTCTCGGTGTCCAGCTGAAGCTCGTTGACACTCTTTAATGTTATAGGCTACACATCAAGTTAATTATGTTTCTGCACTCATTTTTTGTTTCGGACAACAATGTTCTGTTTGAACTATGATAAAGCTATAAGGTTAAGGTTATTAACTTTAAAATTAATGAATTAACCGACAATTTGCATCCCCACTGCCAGGGCCCGCTGCCGCCGCTGGACGAGTGCACCACCGCCATCGACCGCAGCGAGGGCGCCTACGAGGAGAGCAAGTGTCTGCTGAACGGAGCCGGGAACGCCATGGTGATGGGGATGGGCATGGGCATGGGGATGGGGATGGGGAGACCTTCCCCCCACGGGCAGACCTTGCCCCGTTCGGTCCCCGTCGAGTCACGCCAGTGCCTCTCGGGGATCCCTATGGATCGCGGCAAGGACTCAAGCTGCGGTGGCAGCTCGGAGCCGCTCGGTGGCTCCCCCAGAGGTACCGCCAACAAGCGCAAGCGGGTCAAGTTCACGTCCTTCGCCACGGTTCTGCCCAATGACGACGGCGGCGGAGGAGGAGGTGGCGGGCCGTACGGCAACTCGTCGGTGCCGGTGGCCAACGGGAGCGAGGACGACATCAAGTGGGTTTGTCAGGATATGGACCTGGGCCAGTCGGAAATCAGAACCTATATGGAGAGACTACAAGACAATCTGTGATCGGAGGGAATCAAGGGACCCTGGTAGAGATGGAGGGGGGAAGAAGAAAGATGGACAAATGAATACAGCTCACCTGTAATGCCTTTGGAGTGGACGGCGGGAGAGGGAAACGAGACGGGGAGAAGGAAACCACAGGTCAGAGAAGATTAGTCGATGAAAACGGAGGGGAGATGAATGTTTAATTTGTGCGTGTGTGTGGCTTTCATCGAAGGCTTTAGCCAGTTTGTACGTAGTTTTTCTCCAGTGTTGTGCGCCGAAAATAGCCCATCTGCAAGCTCATACGTGTCACAATGGGACGCGTTGAGGTACTTGTAGGTCTGCTATTTCTGGTGCGTGATTACTGGACCAGGCTTTAGACTTCCAACTGAAAGCCAAATCCTAGAATCACTTAGCTCAAACGTAAGTCAATGGTAACAAAGTGAAAAACATTTAAAAAAATGATTCATTTATATGAAATATTTATATTTACTATATAATGTGAAATTATTTGTTATGGCAATAACATTCTAAAAGTAATAAAGAATGTATTTGTTATGAGTGATAATTGTGGTGTCTCAAACCACCAGCTAAATTCAGTTAACGGATACCTTTTCCTAAAAGTACATATACCTTTTTTCTTTATCTTTTTTTGCCGATGTAACGATGTAAGTGAGTTGGTGGGCAGGATATCGATTTGGAATTTATTTCATACCTTGTGCTAGACTACTAAAAGTAATTTTTCTTATCTTATTCTTTTAACAATGCAATCATTTACTTTCTGCCAGTTAGCCCTTGGCTGTGGCTGCCATTTGAGTTACTGTTAGCCATTGTGTCATATAATGAAGCGCCACAATTTCTTTGAAGCAACATTTTTGAATATATTCAAAGGAGACTTTTCCCACTATTGTACCGTGAAAAAGAAAATGGGATAATGTTACACAAGATGTATTTCAACTGCCCAACTGCTGAGAGAATCATTTCACAGAGTTGTCTGAGGGAGCTGAAAATATGCGCTGGACAATGGACAATCTATACTCCCCCCTTCAGTAGAATGTTGTTAAAGTGTGAAGTGAAGAATGGGGTGTGTGAACAGAAAGAAACTATTTCTCCCTTGGATCCAAGGCAAAGGCATTTATATACTTGCACAATTATTAACAGGATAAGGACATGAGCCCATTGGGAGGCTATTATTCCTGTTTCTTAAACCCTCCTCCGGCCCTGTATTCAGAACCAATGTGATCATCACCCCACCCTCCTCCACTCCCTCTCTCCTCGTGCGCGATTCCGACAACGGAAGAGACATTTTTATGTGAACTAGACCCCCCCCCCCACACACCCCAACATACACACACACTGCAGCCCAGAGCAAACCAGCCCCTAATACCGAGGAATATTTAAACCTGTAAACCGTGTAGGTAGGGCAACAAGTTAAACCAGAGAACCTGAGGAGTTGTACATGGGAATAAACACGAAACCACCGGACCACGTCGCCGTAGCAGCAGGTACCACCGGACCACGTTGAGTAGGGGATGTCGGGCAACACCGTACCACGAACGCGTCGCGGTGGTGACACTCCTGGGGAAAAAATAAACTCTGACGCGGGTTCATGACCTGAGTTTGTTCTTGGTGTTAAAGGCGTAGTTTTCCCTTCCTTTTTTTGTTCCTTTTTTTAATAGATATTATGTATTTTTATTATGACCCTGCTCTCTTGAGTTCTCCTTTTTTTCTTTTCTTTTTTTCCCCCTTTTGCACCAGAGCTTTTCATTTCCTTTTTTTTATTTTTTTTGGAAGTTCAATAGAAAGTTAATAAGGACAAAGTGAGACTTGTTTGTTTGTTTGTATTTCTTTCCCTAGAAATCTATTTATTTATGTGATTTTGGAGAGGGTGTTGAAGAACGAGTGAAGGAAAGGATCGAAGAAAGAAAGAAAAAAGGACAACAACGAAAAGACAGCACAGGAAAGTAGGAACAGACGGAGGGCAGAGGACGCCTCGCCCTCGTTTAGCTCAGGTGACGATTATGGACAGAGAAACGCCACAAATACGAGACGGAGGGAACGGACCATTGTAAAGACTGCAATATTTATTTAGAAATGTGTTATTGTCACACAGTACACTGTACATTGTAAATACATTAAAAAAAAACATGCTTCAGAGTGCTTGTGGATAAGATTACAGGGCACAGGCCAACCCACATGGTGATATTTTGTACATTTTCAAAGTGCAAATCAAGTGATATCAACCATCACGTGAAAGTCATCCATTTCTTTCGGTCGTTGCAGTGTTCTTTAGTTGAAGACGTTGGGTTTTTGTTTTTGTACAGGGTAAAACGTTAATTGGTTAAGATGTACTGGTACAAATGAAGGCAAATCCAGGCTATCCAGCAGCACACTGTACTCTGGGCTGGGCAATATTTTTATAATTATATCGATACCGTGATATGGCCTGGGATTTTGGATATGAGCTTCAGTGTTTCCTGGTTTGAATCACTCGACCCCTACAGAGTCTTCAGTGAGTACGCTCTGTAGGGCAGGGGTCTTCAACCTTTTCAGGCCAAGGACCCCTTAATTGAGAGAGAGAGAGATGAAGCAGGGACCCCCACAACCTTTTTTCATAGATTCCATATAGTGTCATCGTTTGACAGCACAATCGTCAGTGCAGATTAATGTCAATTTGTGTTTTCAGATATTTAACCACTTGAACCGTCAATACTTATAAAACTTGACCTTTCACTCTGTACTTAGTCTGCTCTTTTTCCCCTCTACACTGCCTCGCGAGGCGTTGTGAGCTTGCAAATCTGCTATTTTTGGCTAAAGTTCTCCCAATATGGACACTAGGGTTCAAGTGGTTAATATAAAAAAGGAGAAAAAAGTTTCTATCACACAAAGATTTGGAGGACCCCCTGTAGTAACTCTGAGGACCCCCTAGGGGTCCCGGACCCCCTGTTGAAGACCTGTTTGTCTGTTAG
The DNA here is from genome assembly GCF_963921795.1 of Nannobrachium achirus. Lineage (NCBI taxonomy): Eukaryota > Metazoa > Chordata > Actinopteri > Myctophiformes > Myctophidae > Nannobrachium > Nannobrachium achirus. The sequence goes on from NC_137832.1 coordinate 52,848,805, forward strand.
TATTCTCTCAACACGGATTCAGAGTGCCACTGTTTCTCTTCTTTTTTTTTGCAACACGTCTGCCTCAAATACTATTAGTATCCCATCCGAGCAATAATATGACCAGAGCTGAGCACCGCCATTGTTGTTGTTAGCATGCAGAACTTTGAACTCCCGTTGAAACCCAGAGTCTCGCGCTACTTCCGTTCTTCAATCCAAGTGAACGGGGACCCAGAAGTACCATGAGACTTGGCGCCACAACAATGGCGGTGATGTTTTCGCTCGGATTGGGTACTACTAGTATTTGAGGCAGACGTGTCGTGACAGACACTCCTGTCTGAAGCCCTGGTTGGGTATGACAAATCGAGACAAAAATGGATTATAATGAAGTGGAGTTTCCAGGGGAGGACAGACAGGAGAAGAGGCTGTAATCCAGGAACATTCCAATGCACCGGACACAGTTCTGCCCTCAAAAAGCCAAAAGTAAAACGAAATTCTGATGTTACTTACCAAGGTTTATTTTTTATTTTTTTGGACACAGACCCAAATGGATTTAAATCAGGGTTTCTTAAAGTGGGTGCCGTGACACACGTCCAGGGAGGCCTCAGAATACTTTGATAATGTTTGGATTTTATCAATATTACTTATACTTTACTTATACTCAGTAAAATGGAGCTGAGTTGCATTGTGCTACACCAAACCTCTTAAATAGCAGATCTGCAAACTCACAGTGTGACGTGTTGTGAGCTTGTACATTGGCTACTTTTGGTGAATGTTCCCCCCAAAATAGCGATGCTGGGGTTTAAGTGTTTAAACACCAAGAATAAAAGTTATTTTCGAGCTGTCCTATAATGGAAACAGATATTCTCTGTTTTCATCGTGACATACTGTATCTTAGAGGGAAGGATTTACATATAAATGTAAGGTGCTGTAAAGCAACAGTGTAATTCAGGGTCGCCGTGGATGAAAAAGTTATTTTTCATTTTATTCATGTTTGAGAACCACTGGTTTAATCCAGCTATGGTCTTCAGCCACTCTCACCGCCATCGAATGGCTCCAATGGCATTCGCCAAAGCAATAGACGACACAACTGGTAATGACAGGTTGTCTCACACACATTGTACCTTGTCTGAACTGATGTCCTACTGCTGGTAATCAAGAACCAATCCAAAACCACTATAATTTAAAACCGTCGCGCTGAGATATATGTTTTGCGTTGCTGCAGGGTGAAAATCATGTATTGGCCTCAAATTAGCAGGGGTGACTCCATTTCCAATACCAGTACCAATAACCACGAAGCCAATCCAGTACAATTTATGTTTTATTTGTATCACTAACCAAAGGGAAATGTCCACATTATGGACAATACACATTTCATACCTTTCATAAGCTGTTAATAAGCCATTTGTATGGGTTACACAAGATTGCCATCTAAAATAAACTTTATGCTCAAACTGTGAAACAAATACTAGGAATAGATGCAGTATGCAGCAATGGTTCTCAAAGTGGGGTCCGGGGACTCCCAGGCGTCCTTGAGGGAGTTTCAGGGGGTCCAGCTAAATGATAGTTAGGAACCAAATGGGCCCTTATGAATATGTAACTCAGATTTTACAAATGGAACCAAATGGAACATTGATTTTACAACCAGTAAGATTCCCTAATCGGGAGATAAGCGACCGTCATACACAAACTTTAGAAGGCAATGGTAGCCAATCAGGAGGGAATATGGGAAATGGGACAGATCCATGTTGATGACATGACTATAGAGATACTGTGTAACGCTTTACGTGATTTTAGGGCAAAATCTGTAGGAGCAGTGTCCAAAAATGTGTTTTGGCGCTAGAAGGGTCATATAAAAAATTATATATACATTTTTGAGAGCAACGTTTAGTTGCAAATGACACTGTGTGTTTTTTTTACAAGTATTTCATGTTGGATACGGCATAAAATTCACGCAGTGCAGCAGGTGTTCTGAGCCTTTGATTAGGCATCGCCATTGGTCTGTTATGGGGCTGTTAAGTATGACATCATTTTGTAGGCAGAGGAGAATTTTTGCCCCCAGTTTCCATGAATCTTTTTACTATTTTTAAAATTTACACATTTTTCTTCTCTTTGTTGTTGAAAGGAAAGTGTTAGAATTATACTTTAGTCGTTATTTTTGTCTCGGATCTGTTGAAATAGCGAGGAACAGATATTGACAATAAATCTGCTTGGAGGTCTGACTACAAAATGATGTCCCGGCTTAAAAGCTCCATAGAGAGAGGAGCAGTCTGTTATCAAGAAATAACACAGCGCTGATGTCAGCGATTGACCTATCAGAATCAAGCATTCAGCCAAGCCGTGTAATAAGTGAGTAAAAATATCTGTTAAGCAGGAAAGAGAGACAGTCTTCTATTTATAGTTTGCAAGTCCACCAAGGACACCCTTGTCTCTCTCTCTTAAGGCCAGGTTGTCTTTTTCTCTCCTCGTTTACCACAGAATCATTCACTCAGGACTAACAGCCGAGGCACAGCAGTCTCCTCAACATACCAAGCAGTGGAAGTTAGGATTTTTTTCCCCTTTTTTTAGCGAAAGGAAAAGGAGTGATACTCAAAAGGATGTTAGGGAGCTTGATGGCGCCGGCGGGAGCCATGAGTGGCGTTTTTCTGTAGCAGTTACAGAGCTCTGCAAGGTCATAAAAGAGGCGCTTAGTGGACACAAGATGCTCTTTTTTTATTTAGTTTTATTTTGTTGCTGTTGTCATTGTTTCAACTTGGTTTAAAACGGAGGCCATTAAAGACCCATAACCAAAAGGCTAACGGCGTCTCCTTTGTCTCATCGAACTTTATGAATGCATCATTTCACTGAGTCAACAGCAAACATTGCCTTAACCACTTCCTACCCTGGTGGCCCTTTTTGGGCATGTCATCATAGGCAATTTGTTGTCCCTTCCCAAGAACTCTACCCTATACAAATCTGAATTATCTAAAATTGCAGATCACAACACACAGCGATACATTGTGGGCTTGTAGAGCTGCTTGTTTTCACCGAATGGCAGTAAGGGCGAGTGCCTTTGCCTGTATATTATGACATGCCAGGATAGGCGACGCTGAGGTTCATGGTGGTTAAGGGAATTCCGGACTAGCTGTCTTACCATGTTAATCTGACGTTATGATATCCCATAACAATCTTTAAATGTTTTTATTTATTTGTTTAAATCTCGAGGGCTCTGCAGCTCCGACTGCGAGCGGTGGGATTGCTTATTTGTATCACTCGACGATTCCTTTTTTCTTGTTTACGTACAGTATTATCCTTCATAATGGCGGTGAGGTGTCCAGAGAGTGTTGTCAATAATGGACTGCTGTAAAGAGGCGAACTGCCGTCAAATCCCACCCCCTCCGGTCAAAGCTAACTTGCTAGAGTTTTTTCTTCTCTACCATCTACTGTAATCTAATGGATGGAATAACATCAGAATACCATGAGAAAAGCACTCGCCCGGAATTCCTTTAAAGGGATATTTCACTTTAAAAAGTTGCTTGATTCAATATTTTGATATTTGATATTAATTATATCAGACACTCCCTACCCAGGGCCCCTTCCTATACAAACCCATTGTAACTTCAAACTCTATTTTAACCATGATAGATCAAAAACACCCGTCTTTTTTCTCGTGACTTACACTGTCCTCCTATTACGTGAGCTGGCCGTGTTTTTCTGATAACTTTTTTTCATGTATTTTAATAACTGAATTGTATTATTATAATTCTTTTCATTTTCCAGAGAAATATTTTAAATAAAGATATCGAAGAAAAAAAACACCGCCAGCTCATGTAATAGGAGGACAGTATGAGTCACCAGAAAAAAAAATGTTTTTGATGAATCTATCATGGTTAAAATGGAGTTTGAAGTTACAATGGGTTTGTATAGGAAGGGGCAGTGTCTGATCAAATTAATATCTAAATACTGAATCAAGCAACTTAAAATCTGTCCAGGGTGTTCACAAAAGCCTGATTAGACGATAAAATTAACAAAAGTTTTTTTGAAAGTGAAATATCCCTTTAAGTGGTACATTGTTGGTGGTAATCAATAATCAATGCTTTCTTGAACATACTTGGTCAGTTCAGCTAGATCTGTTTCTGACATGTACACAGTACAAAGCAGTCATTCATGGTTCTATGGTCTGTGGTATAAAGTGATACTGTGCAGTAAGTCCGTAATTAAGTAGCTGGAAATGAATAAGTTGATAAAGCAATACAATCTTCTAATGACAGTGGATCAAGCCGTTAATTTATTTGTGTTGTGTGTCTGTTTTGCGCTATGTTTGACCCCGAAGAATCGTTGATAACACTCGTTTGGTCCGTTAAATTGTGTCCAGTTGCTTCACTCTGACAAAGGATATGTGTCAATCTGTATCTATGTACTTCTTTGGAATGACACCTGGTGATCAATTTCAGCACATGTAATAATGACTCTTGTCTCAGCGCAATGTCACTCACTGAATGTATTGACAGTGGCGAGTTCTAAATTATTTTGAAAATGGCAGATCTACAAGTTAACACCAACAACAACAACAACAACAACATGGTTCAGTGGAGAAGGAAAGGTACAACACTGTTAAAATCATTTAGGTCAGATTTTCAGAACGAACAAAAGTTACACACAACTAACTGCACCGGAATAAATGATAATACCTGAATGAATAATAAAAGATAAATGCTGCAAAATAAGCATTTATTAGTCCTTATCTATACCGCTATATGATGGAGTTTGAAAAAAAAAAAGAAAAGAATAGAATTGTTTCAGACGTAAACAAAGTTCCTCGAAATTGTCTTGGGCATTTATTTTTTATTTTTTGCCTATGACATGCCCAAAACTGGCATGCCAGTATTAAAGTGGTTAACTGGTTCCCACTAGCTGGCCAAGCTGTGAGCCAGGGAGTGACATTGACAACCTTTTTAAGTGACCCTTTAAAGTCTTTACACACCGCAAGCGTGATAAATGAACGATCCGACAACGTGCCTGCATATTTCACATCTATCTATTGATTTGGCGATGCCTCTTTCATTTGGTTTATGCTTTTATCCACAGCGGGGGGGAAAAAAATCGACCTTGAAAATAAATTACATCACTTTATTGCCACATAATATTTGTGTACTGCGTTGGATGTACTGTACTCACGACACAAACAGCAGTTTAAATCAATGCAAATGATGACATAAAAGCTCCCGGTGTTTACGGACTTTAGGCTTACAGCTCCATCCTAGCCCTATACAGTGTGTTGTTGAAGCCCTAAAAAACTGTTACAAGATAGATTACATTGTGATATAATCTGATAAACAGAAACTCGAAAATCGATACAGCAAGTGAATCAAAGGTGTGTGTGTGTGTGTGTGTGTGTGTGTGTGTGTGTGTGTGTGTGTGTGTGTGTGCGTGCGTGCGTGCGTGCGTGCGTGCGTGCGTGCGTGCGTGCGTGCGTGCGTGCGTGCGTGCGTGCGTGCGTGTGCGCGTGCGTGTGAACTCGCGTGCGGGTGTGTGTTTGTTAAATGTTGCTAACAATCTGTGCCGTAAATATTCCTCTGACTTAAAACAACAATTTTTTAGGGGTGGTAAATAAAGTCATGACTCGTCATGATCAATAATAATTTGGTAAATACAAAGGGAGCCATCATAGCGCCGGCCTGGAGGTGAACCCGGGACCCCTGGATGCACTATCGACTGCCCAGCACATTGATGTCTGTTACTCCGAGGACTGTTAAGGGTACATGCTCACACAAAATACGGTACGTCCAACTAGAATTACCTGTATCCTCCGTATTCCTTAATAAGCAGCCTTTTAATCTGATCTTAATTTGTGACAGGCTGAGACTGTAGCCTGCTGTCCTTGTGTCAACATCACATTTTTGGCCATGAATATTTTTTTATCCTTAATTTATAGACGATCTAGAATGCTCTGTACGCTTGAAGATCGGTTATTTCCTGTCCTCTCCTGTCATCAGTTGTTGTTTTGTCAAAATGCATTTTCTAGGGGACAGGGGACATTCTCTGTAGCGTCATGGTCAATCCAGGTCATTCTCAGAATCAAAAGATCATTTAAAAATGATCTGTTTCTCTGGTTTATTATTCGGTGAATACAACTATTGACATGCATATTTCCAGATCTTGAACAGTTAAGCTTTAAAGGTGATACACCATGCATTTAAAAAGTATTTATGTCATATTGTTTATGTCCCAAAAACGTTTTTCAAAAGGTTTGAGGCTAAATTACCACTCCTGAATAGAGAGCCTCTCTCATTTTTGAATGGCTCTCAGAGCATTTCAGCTGCAGTACCACCTTTGGCCTGAACTGCGCCACCCCCCCAAAATCTTTTTTAGATTTTTTTTATTTTTTATGATGACGTCACAATCGGCAGTCACAATCAGCAGCAAATCTGGATAGCCTGTTTTGAGAACCCGTGGGATACTTTTAACCTTCGCCTTCTCAAAACCAGAGAAAGACACAACGGTCAGAAATGGGACTTTGTGAGGATAGAAGGTGCTAGTGGGACCCCAAAAAAAGGTTTTAAAATAGGAAAAGTGAAATTTCATGGTGTATCACCTTTAAAACAAGATCATGTTTTAAAGCTACAATATGGGACTTGCTTTAAACAATATATACTTTTAACTATATGATAGAGTATTATGTTAACACAACTTATTACCCGGCTTGGTTGAATGCTTGATTCTGATTGGTCGAGCGCTGAAATCAACGGTGAATTATAGGCGTATAATGACCGCTCCGCTCTATAATTCACCACTGCTCATCAACGGCTCAAAGCACCTGCTGCAGTCAGGATGCATTGTGTGAATTTAGTACCGTATCCAACATGTCAGCCATGTAAACAAACACACAGCGTCATTTACAGCTAACCGTTGCTCTCAATAATGTTTTTAAAAACATTTGAGGCGAGAAATAGACGACGTAGTAACAAAAAATGGATTTAGTTGATCAGCACTTCCTTGTTTTCCAAGGCGACCTGTGGGGGGACGCCCAGCGCAACACTTGTGGAACACTTTCAGCCGTCTGTAAACAAGGACATACTTCATTTTGTTTTTAGCTTTGAGTCAAATTATTAATTGTTTTTATTAGCCGGGTAATAAGTGCTATAAGGTCTTGCTGCTTGGTCATTATGGCGTATATGGACACTTCAGGCTGATAATTCCCCTCGGCTCCACCTCGGAGAATCATCAGCCCGTCGTGTCCATATACGCCATAATGATCAAGCAGCAAGACCTAATCGCATACATAACTACAGTAGTACATCTGCAGGGGTTGAAGGCGGTCTCCCTACTCTTCCATTGAGACATTTAGGGGCTAGCAAAAATAGCCGCTCTATAAGCTCACTCTAGCTTGCTCCAGTCAATGGAGTGTACCCACAGAGTTATAAGAAGAATAGAGAGGACACCAGATATCCCCGCCCATCCACTTGCATTGAGTTGCTCACCCAGCGCATGAGGCGTTCTCACCCCTTCTTCCGTTAGTCAAATTTTTCAAAAAGTGCGATAACTCGGAAACCAATAGGTTTTAAGCGCCTGTCTCTAAGTATGTTGTATAGCTCTTCGAGACGAACGCGTGGATATGAAATTAATTCACTTTTTTCAGATGGTCTTCAAAACCCCCAAAATGACATAAGGCATCAAAACATAGAATTTAAGTCTTAAATTTTCGATAGTGCCTATCTTTTGGTATGTTGTATAGTTCGTCGAGACAAACGTGTGGATGTGTGACACATTGCTGTGCGACCCCTGGAACCCTACTTTTTTTCGACAAATGCAATCCTAGATTTTTCAAAGTGCGATAACTCGGAAACCAATAGGTTTTAAGCGCCTGTCTCTTAGTATGTTGTATAGCTCTTCGAAACCAACGCGTGGATATGAAATTAATTCATTTTTTTCAGATTGTCTTCAAAACTCCCAAAATTACATAAGACTATAGTAAGGTGTCAAAACATAGATTTTAAGTCTTAAATTTTCGATAGTGCCTATCTTTTGGTATGTTGTATAGTTCGTCGAGACCAATGTGTGCTGTGCGACCCCTGGAACCCTACTTTTTTTTTCGACAAATGCAATCCTAGATTTTTCAAAGTGCGATAACTCGGAAAACAAAATAGATTTTAAGCGCCTGTCTCTTAGTATGTTGTATAGCTCTTCGAGGCGAACGCGTGGTTATGAAATGAATTCATTTTTTTTCAGATTGTCTTCAAAACCCCCAAAATTACATAAGACTATAGTAAGGCGTCAAAACATAGATTTTAAGTCTTACATTTTTGATAGTGCTTATCTTGTGGTATGTTGTATAGCTCGTCGAGACAAACATGTGGATGTGTGACACATTGCTGTGCGACCCCTGGAACCCTACTTTTTTTTCGACAAATGCAATCCTAGATTTTTCAAAGTGCGATAACTCGGAAACCAATAGGTTTTAAGCGCCTGTCTCTTAGTATGTTGTATAGCTCTACGAGACGAACGCGTGGATATGAAATTAATTAACTTTTTTCAGATGGTCTTCAAAACCCCCAAAATTACATAAGACTATACTAGTAAGGCGTCAAAACATAGATTTTAAGTCTTACATTTTCGATAGTGCTTATATTGTGGTATGTTGTATAGCTCGTCGAGACAAACGTGTGGATGTGTGACACATTGCTGTGCGACCCCTGGAACCCTACTTTTTTTTCGACAAATGCAATCCTAGATTTTTCAAAGTGCGATAACTCGGAAACCAATAGGTTTTAAGCGCCTGTCTCTTAGTATGTTGTATAGCTCTTCGAGACGAACGCATGGATATGAAATTAATTCTTTTTTTTCAGATTGTCTTCAAAACCCCCAAAATTACATAAGACTATAGTAAGCCGTCAAAACATAGATTTTAAGTCTTAAATTTTCGATAGTGCTTATCTTGTGGTATGTTGTATAGCTCGTCGAGACAAACGTGTGGATGTGTGACACATTGCTGTGCGACCCCTGGAACCCTACTTTTTTTTCGACAAATGCAATCCTAGATTTTTCAAAGTGCGATAACTCGGAAACCAATAGGTTTTAAGCGCCTGTCTTTTAGTATGTTGTATAGCTCTTCGAGACGAACGCATGGATATGAAATTAATTCATTTTTTTCAGATTGTCTTCAAATCCCCCAAAATTACATAAGACTATAGTAAGGTGTCAAAACATAGATTTTAAGTCTTAAATTTTCGATAGTGCCTATCTTTTGGTATGTTGTATAGTTCGTCGAGACAAACGTGTGGATGTGTGACACATTGCTGTGCGACCCCTGGAACCCTACTTTTTTTCGACAAATGCAATCCTAGATTTTTCAAAGTGCGATAACTCGGAAACCAATAGGTTTTAAGCGCCTGTCTCTTAGTATGTTGTATAGCTCTTCGAAACCAACGCGTGGATATGAAATTAATTCATTTTTTTCAGATTGTCTTCAAAACCCCCAAAATTACATAAGACTATAGTAAGGTGTCAAAACATAGATTTTAACTCATTTACTGCCATTTTGAAACAGCTCCCATCAGGGTATCCCGCCAGAAGCCTCCATAGACTTCAATGTAATTTATAGTGCACGGATCATGCACGCCAATGCACAGATGATGCACCATGTTTGTGCAGTTTGTTCACAGCTTTCAAACAAAAGAATCCGATTGGAAATCCGTTCAGGCATTCTTGAGATAATAGCCATTATGTTTTACATGTTATGTAATCAAAAATGGCCGCCCTGTTTGAAAGATGGGGTTGTATGGGGGTTGAACCAAGCCCCCAGAACCCTGGGGGCGCCCTGAAACCGAAAGGACATGTTGGCCGTTTTGAGGTACTGCAGTTGGGTCTACTCACATGAACGCGCGTCTAGGCTTCTTTGTATTGACGCGCGTTCATACCGGAAGTGCTCGTTCATGAAGCGCGTCCATGAACACAAATTATGACGAAAAATGCGTCACAGTAGACCCACTACGTCACGGTTTTACTCCCCGGAAGGAGGGGTGAAAACGCCTCATGCGCTGGGTGAGCAACTCAATGCAAGTGGACGGGCGGGGATATCTGTGTCCTCTCTATTCTTATTATAACTCTATGGGTTGAACATGCAAAATCGCGATTGAAATCATGCTTACTAGATTTGATGGGGTCCAAAAATAATTTTTCAATTTTTTTTTTTTTTTTTTACAAACTCGTCATACTAGTCATAGGCAGAGTGGACACACTTATATAACTCTTCAAACTAGTCATAGGCAGTAAATGAGTTAAGTCTTAAATTTTCGATAGTGCCTATCTTTTGGTATGTTGTATAGTTCGTCGAGACCAATGTGTGCTGTGCGACCCCTGGAACCCTACTTTTTTTTTCGACAAATGCAATCCTAGATTTTTCAAAGTGCGATAACTCGGAAAACAAAATAGGTTTTAAGCGCCTGTCTCTTAGTATGTTGTATAGCTCTTCGAGGCGAACGCGTGGTTATGAAATGAATTCATTTTTTTCAGATTGTCTTCAAAACCCCCAAAATTACATAAGACTATAGTAAGGCGTCAAAACATAGATTTTAAGTCTTACATTTTTGATAGTGCTTATCTTGTGGTATGTTGTATAGCTCGTCGAGACAAACGTGTGGATGTGTGACACATTGCTGTGCGACCCCTGGAACCCTACTTTTTTTTCGACAAATGCAATCCTAGATTTTTCAAAGTGCGATAACTCGGAAACCAATAGGTTTTAAGCGCCTGTCTCTTAGTATGTTGTATAGCTCTTCGAGACGAACGCATGGATATGAAATTAATTCTTTTTTTTTAAAGATTGTCTTCAAAACCCCCAAAATTACATAAAACTATAATAAGCCGTCAAAACATAGATTTTAAGTCTTACATTTTCGACAGTGCTTATCTTGTGGTATGTTGTATAGCTCGTCGAGACGAACGTGTGGATGTGTGACATATTGCTGTGCGACCCCTGGAACCCTACTTCTTTTACCACAAATACAATCCTAGATTTTTCAAAGTGTGATAACTCGGAAACCAATAGGTATTAAGCGCCTGTCTCTTAATATGTTGTATATCTCTTCGAGACGAACGCGTGGATATGAAATTAATTCTTTTTTTTTTCAGATTGTCTTCAAAACCCCCAAAATTACATAAGACTATAGTAAGGCGTCAAAACATAGATTTTAAGTCTTACATTTTCGATAGTGCTTATCTTGTGGTATGTTATATAGCTCGTCGAGACGAACGTGTGGATGTGTGACCAGGCCTGGAATTTCATCAGTTTAGGGGCAAGGCCAATTGGCCTTTGGTGTTGTAAAATTTTTGAGGGCACAAAGGCCAAGTGCCAGGGCAGGAAGGCCATCATTAAAACAATGATTTTAAGTCCACGCCACAGTCATAATTAATTTAGCTTAAACGTTAAGGTTTAATGTAATACCTTTCAATTAAATAAATATCAAGAAAATGTTTATTTCTGTTTTGCCATGTGCAGTGGTGTAAAGTAACTAAGTACATTTACTTAAGTATTGTACTTAATTGCTTATTGTAATTTTGAGTATTTCTAACACTTACTTCTACTCCACTACATCTCGGATCCAAATATTGTACTTTTACTCCACTACAATTATTTGAAACCTTTAGTTAACAGTTACTTTGCATATATAAATTATAATATTATATTATTAAACATGAACCACTTTAGCCCTATTTAGGCTATTTGAAAATAACCAAGCTTGTAGAAAAAATAGCAGATCTACAAGCTCAAGATGTCGCATAACTATGTGTTGTGAGCTTGTAGATCTGCTATTTTCAAACATTTTGTACTTTTACTTTTGGTACTTTAAGTACATTTTTGATACCAATACTTTTGTACTTTTACTCAAGTATATTTTGAATTTGAGGACTTTTTACTTGCAACCGGAGTATTTCTACATTGCAGTAGGCTATTGATACTTTTACTTGAGTAAAACATTTGAGTACTTTTTCCACCACTGGCCATGTGTTGTGCACGCACGCACACACACACACGCACACAAACTCCTCCCTCCCGTTCGCGGAGTGATCCCTTTCTCAACAATAATGTACTTTCTGACAGCTCAGCCTCTTGGGGAAAGAATAGCTTTTGGTTCCCTTGTGCTGCATTTCGGTTGTTGTCCTGAGCTCAGCAGAGCTCCGTTTGAAGGCATTCGTTCGCACATTCGGATTTATTCAACAGGCTGCGTTAGATGTAACTCCCGTTTAGCCCGGTGATGTTTTTGTGTTGTATAATCACTGGGTCGGCGGCTCCACTATGCGGTGGCTGCTATGCTGCTACTACGAGCGTAAATGGAATCTACTACTGGTCATGTGAGCAGCTCAACCAACCATGCACTGCTGTTACCGTAATGACTGGAAAATCGCGCAGAGGAAAAAGCGGTAATAAGCATTTAATGAACTGCTGTGGGCGCCGGGGCACCACGGCCACTGTGGCCGTTTGGGCATGTCATTTTTCGAGGGGCACACGGCCAAAGAGAGGGGCAACGACGGCCATGGCCGTCGTGGCCGCCGTGAAATTCCTGCCCTGGTGACACATTGCTGTGCGACCCCTGGAACCCTACTTCTTTTCGACAAATACAATCCTAGATTTTTCAAAGTGTGATAACTCGGAAACCAATAGGTTTTAAGCGCCTGTCTTTTAGTATGTTGTATAGCTCTTCGAGACGAACGCATGGATATGAAATTAATTCATTTTTTTCAGATTGTCTTCAAATCCCCCAAAATTACATAAGACTATAGTAAGGTGTCAAAACATAGATTTTAAGTCTTAAATTTTCGATAGTGCCTATCTTTTGGTATGTTGTATAGTTCGTCGAGACAAACGTGTGGATGTGTGACACATTGCTGTGCGACCCCTGGAACCCTACTTTTTTTCGACAAATGCAATCCTAGATTTTTCAAAGTGCGATAACTCGGAAACCAATAGGTTTTAAGCGCCTGTCTCTTAGTATGTTGTATAGCTCTTCGAAACCAACGCGTGGATATGAAATTAATTCATTTTTTTCAGATTGTCTTCAAAACCCCCAAAATTACATAAGACTATAGTAAGGTGTCAAAACATAGATTTTAACTCATTTACTGCCATTTTGAAACAGCTCCCATCAGGGTATCCCGCCAGAAGCCTCCATAGACTTCAATGTAATTTATAGTGCACGGATCATGCACGCCAATGCACAGATGATGCACCATGTTTGTGCAGTTTGTTCACAGCTTTCAAACAAAAAAATCCGATTGGAAATCCGTTCAGGCATTCTTGAGATAATAGCCATTATGTTTTACATGTTATGTAATCAAAAATGGCCGCCCTGTTTGAAAGATGGGGTTGTATGGGGGTTGAACCAAGCCCCCAGAACCCTGGGGGCGCCCTGAAACCGAAAGGACATGTTGGCCGTTTTGAGGTACTGCAGTTGGGTCTACTCACATGAACGCGCGTCTAGGCTTCTTTGTATTGACGCGCGTTCATACCGGAAGTGCTCGTTCATGAAGCGCGTCCATGAACACACATTATGACGAAAAATGCGTCACAGTAGACCCACTACGTCACGGTTTTACTCCCCGGAAGGAGGGGTGAAAACGCCTCATGCGCTGGGTGAGCAACTCAATGCAAGTGGACGGGCGGGGATATCTGTGTCCTCTCTATTCTTATTATAACTCTATGGGTTGAACATGCAAAATCGCGATTGAAATCATGCTTACTAGATTTGATGGGGTCCAAAAATAATTTTTCAATTTTTTTTTTTTTTTTTACAAACTCGTCATACTAGTCATAGGCAGAGTGGACACACTTATATAACTCTTCAAACTAGTCATAGGCAGTAAATGAGTTAAGTCTTAAATTTTCGATAGTGCCTATCTTTTGGTATGTTGTATAGTTCGTCGAGACCAATGTGTGCTGTGCGACCCCTGGAACCCTACTTTTTTTTTCGACAAATGCAATCCTAGATTTTTCAAAGTGCGATAACTCGGAAAACAAAATAGGTTTTAAGCGCCTGTCTCTTAGTATGTTGTATAGCTCTTCGAGGCGAACGCGTGGTTATGAAATGAATTCATTTTTTTCAGATTGTCTTCAAAACCCCCAAAATTACATAAGACTATAGTAAGGCGTCAAAACATAGATTTTAAGTCTTACATTTTTGATAGTGCTTATCTTGTGGTATGTTGTATAGCTCGTCGAGACAAACGTGTGGATGTGTGACACATTGCTGTGCGACCCCTGGAACCCTACTTTTTTTTCGACAAATGCAATCCTAGATTTTTCAAAGTGCGATAACTCGGAAACCAATAGGTTTTAAGCGCCTGTCTCTTAGTATGTTGTATAGCTCTTCGAGACGAACGCATGGATATGAAATTAATTCTTTTTTTTTAAAGATTGTCTTCAAAACCCCCAAAATTACATAAAACTATAATAAGCCGTCAAAACATAGATTTTAAGTCTTACATTTTCGACAGTGCTTATCTTGTGGTATGTTGTATAGCTCGTCGAGACGAACGTGTGGATGTGTGACATATTGCTGTGCGACCCCTGGAACCCTACTTCTTTTACCACAAATACAATCCTAGATTTTTCAAAGTGTGATAACTCGGAAACCAATAGGTATTAAGCGCCTGTCTCTTAATATGTTGTATATCTCTTCGAGACGAACGCGTGGATATGAAATTAATTCTTTTTTTTTTCAGATTGTCTTCAAAACCCCCAAAATTACATAAGACTATAGTAAGGCGTCAAAACATAGATTTTAAGTCTTACATTTTCGATAGTGCTTATCTTGTGGTATGTTATATAGCTCGTCGAGACGAACGTGTGGATGTGTGACACATTGCTGTGCGACCCCTGGAACCCTACTTCTTTTCGACAAATACAATCCTAGATTTTTCAAAGTGTGATAACTCGGAAACCAATAGGTTTTAAGCGCCTGTCTTTTAGTATGTTGTATAGCTCTTCGAGACGAACGCATGGATATGAAATTAATTCATTTTTTTCAGATTGTCTTCAAATCCCCCAAAATAACATAAGACTATAGTAAGGTGTCAAAACATAGATTTTAAGTCTTAAATTTTCGATAGTGCCTATCTTTTGGTATGTTGTATAGTTCGTCGAGACAAACGTGTGGATGTGTGACACATTGCTGTGCGACCCCTGGAACCCTACTTTTTTTCGACAAATGCAATCCTAGATTTTTCAAAGTGCGATAACTCGGAAACCAATAGGTTTTAAGCGCCTGTCTCTTAGTATGTTGTATAGCTCTTCGAAACCAACGCGTGGATATGAAATTAATTCATTTTTTTCAGATTGTCTTCAAAACCCCCAAAATTACATAAGACTATAGTAAGGTGTCAAAACATAGATTTTAACTCATTTACTGCCATTTTGAAACAGCTCCCATCAGGGTATCCCGCCAGAAGCCTCCATAGACTTCAATGTAATTTATAGTGCACGGATCATGCACGCCAATGCACAGATGATGCACCATGTTTGTGCAGTTTGTTCACAGCTTTCAAACAAAAAAATCCGATTGGAAATCCGTTCAGGCATTCTTGAGATAATAGCCATTATGTTTTACATGTTATGTAATCAAAAATGGCCGCCCTGTTTGAAAGATGGGGTTGTATGGGGGTTGAACCAAGCCCCCAGAACCCTGGGGGCGCCCTGAAACCGAAAGGACATGTTGGCCGTTTTGAGGTACTGCAGTTGGGTCTACTCACATGAACGCGCGTCTAGGCTTCTTTGTATTGACGCGCGTTCATACCGGAAGTGCTCGTTCATGAAGCGCGTCCATGAACACAAATTATGACGAAAAATGCGTCACAGTAGACCCACTACGTCACGGTTTTACTCCCCGGAAGGAGGGGTGAAAACGCCTCATGCGCTGGGTGAGCAACTCAATGCAAGTGGACGGGCGGGGATATCTGTGTCCTCTCTATTCTTATTATAACTCTATGGGTTGAACATGCAAAATCGCGATTGAAATCATGCTTACTAGATTTGATGGGGTCCAAAAATAATTTTTCAATTTATTTTTATTTTTTTTACAAACTCGTCATACTAGTCATAGGCAGAGTGGACACACTTATATAACTCTTCAAACTAGTCATAGGCAGTAAATGAGTTAAGTCTTAAATTTTCGATAGTGCCTATCTTTTGGTATGTTGTATAGTTCGTCGAGACCAATGTGTGCTGTGCGACCCCTGGAACCCTACTTTTTTTTTCGACAAATGCAATCCTAGATTTTTCAAAGTGCGATAACTCGGAAAACAAAATAGGTTTTAAGCGCCTGTCTCTTAGTATGTTGTATAGCTCTTCGAGGCGAACGCGTGGTTATGAAATGAATTCATTTTTTTCAGATTGTCTTCAAAACCCCCAAAATTACATAAGACTATAGTAAGGCGTCAAAACATAGATTTTAAGTCTTACATTTTTGATAGTGCTTATCTTGTGGTATGTTGTATAGCTCGTCGAGACAAACGTGTGGATGTGTGACACATTGCTGTGCGACCCCTGGAACCCTACTTTTTTTTCGACAAATGCAATCCTAGATTTTTCAAAGTGCGATAACTCGGAAACCAATAGGTTTTAAGCGCCTGTCTCTTAGTATGTTGTATAGCTCTTCGAGACGAACGCATGGATATGAAATTAATTCTTTTTTTTTAAAGATTGTCTTCAAAACCCCCAAAATTACATAAAACTATAATAAGCCGTCAAAACATAGATTTTAAGTCTTACATTTTCGACAGTGCTTATCTTGTGGTATGTTGTATAGCTCGTCGAGACGAACGTGTGGATGTGTGACATATTGCTGTGCGACCCCTGGAACCCTACTTCTTTTACCACAAATACAATCCTAGATTTTTCAAAGTGTGATAACTCGGAAACCAATAGGTATTAAGCGCCTGTCTCTTAATATGTTGTATATCTCTTCGAGACGAACGCGTGGATATGAAATTAATTCTTTTTTTTTCAGATTGTCTTCAAAACCCCCAAAATTACATAAGACTATATTAAGGCGTCAAAACATAGATTTTAAGTCTTACATTTTCGATAGTGCTTATCTTGTGGTATGTTATATAGCTCGTCGAGACGAACGTGTGGATGTGTGACACATTGCTGTGCGACCCCTGGAACCCTACTTCTTTTCGACAAATACAATCCTAGATTTTTCAAAGTGTGATAACTCGGAAACCAATAGGTTTTAAGCGCCTGTCTTTTAGTATGTTGTATAGCTCTTCGAGACGAACGCATGGATATGAAATTAATTCATTTTTTTCAGATTGTCTTCAAATCCCCCAAAATAACATAAGACTATAGTAAGGTGTCAAAACATAGATTTTAAGTCTTAAATTTTCGATAGTGCCTATCTTTTGGTATGTTGTATAGTTCGTCGAGACAAACGTGTGGATGTGTGACACATTGCTGTGCGACCCCTGGAACCCTACTTTTTTTCGACAAATGCAATCCTAGATTTTTCAAAGTGCGATAACTCGGAAACCAATAGGTTTTAAGCGCCTGTCTCTTAGTATGTTGTATAGCTCTTCGAAACCAACGCGTGGATATGAAATTAATTCATTTTTTTCAGATTGTCTTCAAAACCCCCAAAATTACATAAGACTATAGTAAGGTGTCAAAACATAGATTTTAACTCATTTACTGCCATTTTGAAACAGCTCCCATCAGGGTATCCCGCCAGAAGCCTCCATAGACTTCAATGTAATTTATAGTGCACGGATCATGCACGCCAATGCACAGATGATGCACCATGTTTGTGCAGTTTGTTCACAGCTTTCAAACAAAAAAATCCGATTGGAAATCCGTTCAGGCATTCTTGAGATAATAGCCATTATGTTTTACATGTTATGTAATCAAAAATGGCAGCCCTGTTTGAAAGATGGGGTTGTATGGGGGTTGAACCAAGCCCCCAGAACCCTGGGGGCGCCCTGAAACCGAAAGGACATGTTGGCCGTTTTGAGGTACTGCAGTTGGGTCTACTCACATGAACGCGCGTCTAGGCTTCTTTGTATTGACGCGCGTTCATACCGGAAGTGCTCGTTCATGAAGCGCGTCCATGAACACAAATTATGACGAAAAATGCGTCACAGTAGACCCACTACGTCACGGTTTTACTCCCCGGAAGGAGGGGTGAAAACGCCTCATGCGCTGGGTGAGCAACTCAATGCAAGTGGACGGGCGGGGATATCTGTGTCCTCTCTATTCTTATTATAACTCTATGGGTTGAACATGCAAAATCGCGATTGAAATCATGCTTACTAGATTTGATGGGGTCCAAAAATAATTTTTCAATTTTTTTTTTTTTTTTTTACAAACTCGTCATACTAGTCATAGGCAGAGTGGACACACTTATATAACTCTTCAAACTAGTCATAGGCAGTAAATGAGTTAAGTCTTAAATTTTCGATAGTGCCTATCTTTTGGTATGTTGTATAGTTCGTCGAGACCAATGTGTGCTGTGCGACCCCTGGAACCCTACTTTTTTTTTCGACAAATGCAATCCTAGATTTTTCAAAGTGCGATAACTCGGAAAACAAAATAGGTTTTAAGCGCCTGTCTCTTAGTATGTTGTATAGCTCTTCGAGGCGAACGCGTGGTTATGAAATGAATTCATTTTTTTCAGATTGTCTTCAAAACCCCCAAAATTACATAAGACTATAGTAAGGCGTCAAAACATAGATTTTAAGTCTTACATTTTTGATAGTGCTTATCTTGTGGTATGTTGTATAGCTCGTCGAGACAAACGTGTGGATGTGTGACACATTGCTGTGCGACCCCTGGAACCCTACTTTTTTTTCGACAAATGCAATCCTAGATTTTTCAAAGTGCGATAACTCGGAAACCAATAGGTTTTAAGCGCCTGTCTCTTAGTATGTTGTATAGCTCTTCGAGACGAACGCATGGATATGAAATTAATTCTTTTTTTTTAAAGATTGTCTTCAAAACCCCCAAAATTACATAAAACTATAATAAGCCGTCAAAACATAGATTTTAAGTCTTACATTTTCGACAGTGCTTATCTTGTGGTATGTTGTATAGCTCGTCGAGACGAACGTGTGGATGTGTGACATATTGCTGTGCGACCCCTGGAACCCTACTTCTTTTACCACAAATACAATCCTAGATTTTTCAAAGTGTGATAACTCGGAAACCAATAGGTATTAAGCGCCTGTCTCTTAATATGTTGTATATCTCTTCGAGACGAACGCGTGGATATGAAATTAATTCTTTTTTTTTTCAGATTGTCTTCAAAACCCCCAAAATTACATAAGACTATAGTAAGGCGTCAAAACATAGATTTTAAGTCTTACATTTTCGATAGTGCTTATCTTGTGGTATGTTATATAGCTCGTCGAGACGAACGTGTGGATGTGTGACACATTGCTGTGCGACCCCTGGAACCCTACTTCTTTTCGACAAATACAATCCTAGATTTTTCAAAGTGTGATAACTCGGAAACCAATAGGTTTTAAGCGCCTGTCTCTTAGTATGTTGTATAGCTCTTCGAGACGAACGCGTGGTTATGAAATTATTATTATTTTTTTCAGATTGTCTTCAAAACCCCCAAAATTACATAAGACTATAGGAAGGCGTCAAAACATAGATTTTAAGTCTTAAATATTCGATAGTGCTTATCTTGTGGTATGTTGTATAGCTCGTCAAGACAAACGTGTGGATGTGTGACAAATTGCTGTGTGACCCCTGGAACCCTAGTTTTTTTTCGACAAATGCAATCCTAGATTTTTCAAAGTGCGATAACTCGGAAACCAATAGGTTTTAAGCGCCTGTCTCTTAGTAAGTATAGCTCTTCGAGACGAACGCATGGATATGAAATTAATTCATTTTTTTCAGATTGTCTTCAAAACCCCCAAAATTACATAAGACTATATAGTAAGGTGTCAAAACATAGATTTTAAGTCTTAAATTTTCGATAGTGCCTATCTTTTGGTATGTTGTATAGTTCGTCGAGACCAATGTGTGGATGTGTGACACATTGCTGTGCAACCCCTGGAACCCTACTTTTTTTTTTCGACAAATGCAATCCTAGATTTTTCAAAGTGCGATAACTCGGAAAACAAAATAGGTTTTAAGCGCCTGTCTCTTAGTATGTTGTATAGCTCTTCGAGACGAACGCGTGGTTATGAAATTAATTCATTTTTTTCAGATTGTCTTCAAAACCCCCAAAATTACATAAGACTATAATAGGAAGGCCTCAAAACATAGATTTTAAGTCTTACTTTTTTGATAGTGCTTATCTTGTGGTATGTTGTATAGCTCGTCAAGACAAACGTGTGGATGTGTGACACATTGCTGTGCGAACCCTGGAACCCTACTTTTTTTCGACACATGCAATCCTAGATTTTTCAAAGTGCGATAACTCGGAAAACAAAATAGGTTTTAAGCGCCTGTCTCTTAGTATGTTGTATAGCTCTTCGAAACGAACGTGTGGATATGAAATTAATTCATTTCTTTCAGATTGTCTTCAAAACCCCCAAAATTACATAAGGCATCAAAACATAGAATTTAAGTCTTAAATTTTCGATAGTGCCTATCTTTTGGTATGTTGTATAGTTCGTCGAGACCAATGTGTGGATGTGTGACACATTGCTGTGCGACCCCTGGAACCCTACTTTTTTTTCGACAAATGCAATCCTAGATTTTTCAAAGTGCGATAACTCGGAAACCAATAGGTTTTAATCGCCGTCTCTTAGTATGTTGTATAGCTCTTCGAGACGAACGCGTGGATATGAAATTATTTTTTTTTTCAGATAAAACCCTCAAAATTACATAAGACTATAGTAAGGCGTCAAAACATAGATTTTAAGTCTTACATTTTCGATAGTGCTTATCTTGTGGTATGTTGTATAGCTCGTCGAGACAAACGTGTGGATGTGTGACACATTGCTGTGCGACCCCAGGAACCCTACTTTTTTTTCGACAAATGCAATCCTAGATTTTTCAAAGTGCGATAACTCGGAAACCAATAGGTTTTAAGCGCCTGTCTCTTAGTATGTTGTATAGCTCTTCGATACAAACGCGTGGATATGAAATTACATTTTTTTTTTCAGATTGTCTTCAAAACCCCCAAAATTACATAAGACTATAGTAAGGCGTCAAAACATAGATTTTAAGTCTTAAATTTTCGATAGTGCTTATCTTGTGGTATGTTGTATAGCTCGTCGAGACAAACGTGTGGATGTGTGACACATTGCTGTGCGACCCCTGGAACACTACTTTTTTTTTCGACAAATGTAATCCTAGATTTTTCAAAGTGCGATAACTCGGAAACCAATAGGTTTTAAGCGCCTGTCTCTTAGTATGTTGTATAGCTCTTCGAGACGAACGCATCGATATGAAATTAATTCATTTTTTTCAGATTGTCTTCAAAACCCCCAAAATTACATAAGACTATATAGTAAGGCGTCAAAACATAGATTTTAAGTCTTACATTTTCGATAGTGCTTATCTTGTGGTATGTTGTATAGCTCGTCGAGACAAACGTGTGGATGTGTGACACATTGCTGTGCGACCCCTGGAACCCTACTTTTTTTTCGACAAATGCAATCCTAGATTTTTCAAAGTGTGATAACTCGGAAACCAATAAGCGCCTGTCTCTTAGTATGTTGTATATCTCTTCGAGACGAACGCGTGGATATGAAATTCATTCATTTTTTTCAGATTGTCTTCAAAACCCCCAAAATTACATAAGACTATAGTAAGGCGTCAAAACATAGATTTTAAGTCTTACATTTTCAACAGTGCTTATCTTGTGGTATGTTGTATAGCTCGTCGAGACGAACGTGTGGATGTGTGACACATTGCTGTGCGACCCCTGGAACCCTACTTCTTTTCGACAAATGCAATCCTAGATTTTTCAAAGTGCGATAACTCGGAAACCAATAGGTATTAAGCGCCTGTCTCTTAGTATGTTGTATAGCTCTTTGAGACGAACGCGTGGATATGAAATGAATTAATTTTTTTCAGATTGTCTTCAAAACCCCCAAAATTACATAAGACTATAGTAAGGCGTCAAAACATAGATTTTAAGTCTTAAATTTTCGATAGTGCTTATCTTGTGGTATGTTGTATAGCTCGTCGAGACAAACGTGTGGATGTGTGACACATTGCTGTGCGACCCCTGGAACCCTACTTCTTTTCGACAAATGCAATCCTAGATTTTTCAAAGTGTGATAACTCGGAAACCAATAAGCGCCTGTCTCTTAGTATGTTGTATAGCTCTTCGAGACGAACGCGTGGATATGATTTTTTTTTTTTTTTTCAGATTGTCTTCAAAACCCCCAAAATTACATAAGACTATAGTAAGGCGTCTTACATTTTCGACAGTGCTTATCTTGTGGTATGTTGTATAGCTCGTCGAGACGAACGTGTGGATGTGTGACACATTGCTGTGCGACCCCTGGAACCCTACTTCTTTTCGACAAATGCAATCCTAGATTTTTCAAAGTGCGATAACTCGGAAACCAATAGGTATTAAGCGCCTGTCTCTTAATATGTTGTATAGCTCTTTGAGACGAACGCGTGGATATGAAATTAATTCATTTTTTTCAGATTGTCTTCAAAACCCCCAAAATTACATAAGACTATAGTAAGGCGTCAAAACATAGATTTTAAGTCTTAAATTTTCGATAGTGCTTATCTTGTGGTATGTTATATAGCTCGTCGAGACGAACGTGTGGATGTGTGACACATTGCTGTGCGACCCCTGGAACCCTACTTCTTTTCGACAAATACAATCCTAGATTTTTCAAAGTGTGATAACTCGGAAACCAATAGGTTTTAAGCGCCTGTCTCTTAGTATGTTGTATAGCTCTTCGAGACGAACGCGTGGTTATGAAATTATTATTATTTTTTTCAGATTGTCTTCAAAACCCCCAAAATTACATAAGACTATAGGAAGGCGTCAAAACATAGATTTTAAGTCTTAAATATTCGATAGTGCTTATCTTGTGGTATGTTGTATAGCTCGTCAAGACAAACGTGTGGATGTGTGACAAATTGCTGTGTGACCCCTGGAACCCTAGTTTTTTTTCGACAAATGCAATCCTAGATTTTTCAAAGTGTGATAACTCGGAAACCAATAGGTTTTAAGCGCCTGTCTCTTAGTAAGTATAGCTCTTCGAGACGAACGCATGGATATGAAATTAATTCATTTTTTTCAGATTGTCTTCAAAACCCCCAAAATTACATAAGACTATATAGTAAGGTGTCAAAACATAGATTTTAAGTCTTAAATTTTCGATAGTGCCTATCTTTTGGTATGTTGTATAGTTCGTCGAGACCAATGTGTGGATGTGTGACACATTGCTGTGCAACCCCTGGAACCCTACTTTTTTTTTCGACAAATGCAATCCTAGATTTTTCAAAGTGCGATAACTCGGAAGACAAAATAGGTTTTAAGCGCCTGTCTCTTAGTATGTTGTATAGCTCTTCGAGACGAACGCGTGGTTATGAAATTAATTCATTTTTTTCAGATTGTCTTCAAAACCCCCAAAATTACATAAGACTATAATAGGAAGGCCTCAAAACATAGATTTTAAGTCTTACTTTTTTGATAGTGCTTATCTTGTGGTGTGTTGTATAGCTCGTCAAGACAAACGTGTGGATGTGTGACACATTGCTGTGCGAACCCTGGAACCCTACTTTTTTTCGACACATGCAATCCTAGATTTTTCAAAGTGCGATAACTCGGAAAACAAAATAGGTTTTAAGCGCCTGTCTCTTAGTATGTTGTATAGCTCTTCGAAACGAACGTGTGGATATGAAATTAATTCATTTCTTTCAGATTGTCTTCAAAACCCCCAAAATTACATAAGGCATCAAAACATAGAATTTAAGTCTTAAATTTTCGATAGTGCCTATCTTTTGGTATGTTGTATAGTTCGTCGAGACCAATGTGTGGATGTGTGACACATTGCTGTGCGACCCCTGGAACCCTACTTTTTTTTCTACAAATGCAATCCTAGATTTTTCAAAGTGCGATAACTCGGAAACCAATAGGTTTTAATCGCCGTCTCTTAGTATGTTGTATAGCTCTTCGAGACGAACGCGTGGATATGAAATTATTATTTTTTTTTTTCAGATAAAACCCTCAAAATTACATAAGACTATAGTAAGGCGTCAAAACATAGATTTTAAGTCTTACATTTTCGATAGTGCTTATCTTGTGGTATGTTGTATAGCTCGTCGAGACAAACGTGTGGATGTGTGACACATTGCTGTGCGACCCCTGGAACCCTACTTTTTTTTCGACAAATGCAATCCTAGATTTTTCAAAGTGCGATAACTCGGAAACCAATAGGTTTTAAGCGCCTGTCTCTTAGTATGTTGTATAGCTCTTCGATACAAACGCGTGGATATGAAATTAATTTTTTTTTTTTCAGATTGTCTTCAAAACCCCCAAAATTACATAAGACTATAGTAAGGCGTCAAAACATAGATTTTAAGTCTTAAATTTTCGATAGTGCTTATCTTGTGGTATGTTGTATAGCTCGTTGAGACAAACGTGTGGATGTGTGACACATTGCTGTGCGACCCCTGGAACACTACTTTTTTTTCGACAAATGTAATCCTAGATTTTTCAAAGTGCGATAACTCGGAAACCAATAGGTTTTAAGCGCCTGTCTCTTAGTATGTTGTATAGCTCTTCGAGACGAACGCATTGATATGAAATTAATTCATTTTTTTCAGATTGTCTTCAAAACCCCCAAAATTACATAAGACTATATAGTAAGGCGTCAAAACATAGATTTTAAGTCTTACATTTTCGACAGTGCTTATCTTGTGGTATGTTGTATAGCTCGTCGAGACGAACGTGTGGATGTGTGACACATTGCTGTGCGACCCCTGGAACCCTACTTCTTTTCGACAAATGCAATCCTAGATTTTTCAAAGTGCGATAACTCGGAAACCAATAGGTTTTAAGCGCCTGTCTCTTAGTATGTTGTATAGCTCTTTGAGACGAACGCGTGGATATGAAATTAATTAATTTTTTTCAGATTGTCTTCAAAACCCCCAAAATTACATAAGACTATAGTAAGGCGTCAAAACATAGATTTTAAGTCTTAAATTTTCGATAGTGCTTATCTTGTGGTATGTTGTATAGCTCGTCGAGACAAACGTGTGGATGTGTGACACATTGCTGTGCGACCCCTGGAACCCTACTTCTTTTCGACAAATGCAATCCTAGATTTTTCAAAGTGTGATAACTCGGAAACCAATAAGCGCCTGTCTCTTAGTATGTTGTATAGCTCTTCGAGACGAACGCGTGGATATGATTTTTTTTTTTTTTTTTTCAGATTGTCTTCAAAACCCCCAAAATTACATAAGACTATAGTAAGGCGTCAAAACATAGATTTTAAGTCTTACATTTTCGACAGTGCTTATCTTGTGGTATGTTGTATAGCTCGTCGAGACGAACGTGTGGATGTGTGACACATTGCTGTGCGACCCCTGGAACCCTACTTCTTTTCGACAAATGCAATCCTAGATTTTTCAAAGTGCGATAACTCGGAAACCAATAGGTTTTAAGCGCCTGTCTCTTAGTATGTTGTATAGCTCTTTGAGACGAACGCGTGGATATGAAATTAATTCATTTTTTTCAGATTGTCTTCAAAACCCCCAAAATTACATAAGACTATAGTAAGGCATCAAAACATAGATTTTAAGTCTTAAATTTTCGATAGTGCTTATCTTGTGGTATGTTGTATAGCTCGTCGAGACAAACGTGTGGATGTGTGACATATTGCTGTGCGACCCCTGGAACCCTACTTTTTTTCGACAAATGCAATCCTAGATTTTTCAAAGTGTGATAACTCGGAAACCAATAAGCGCCTGTCTCTTAGTATGTTGTATATCTCTTCGAGACGAACGCATGGATATGAAATTAATTCATTTTTTTCAGATTGTCTTCAAAACCCCCAAAATTACATAAGACTATAGTAAGGCGTCAAAACATAGATTTTAAGTCTTACATTTTCGACAGTGCTTATCTTGTGGTATGTTGTATAGCTCGTCGAGACGAACGTGTGGATGTGTGACACATTGCTGTGCGACCCCTGGAACCCTACTTCTTTTCGACAAATGCAATCCTAGATTTTTCAAAGTGCGATAACTCGGAAACCAATAGGTTTTAAGCGCCTGTCTCTTAGTATGTTGTATAGCTCTTTGAGACGAACGCGTGGATATGAAATTAATTAATTTTTTTCAGATTGTCTTCAAAACCCCCAAAATTACATAAGACTATAGTAAGGCGTCAAAACATAGATTTTAAGTCTTAAATTTTCGATAGTGCTTATCTTGTGGTATGTTGTATAGCTCGTCGAGACGAACGTGTGGATGTGTGACACATTGCTGTGCGACCCCTGGAACCCTACCTCTTTTCGACAAATGCAATCCTAGATTTTTCAAAGTGTGATAACTCGGAAACCAATAGGTATTAAGCGCCTTTCTCTTAGTATGTTGTATAGCTCTTCGAGACGAACGCGTGGATATGATTATTATTTTTTTTTCAGATTGTCTTCAAAACCCCCAAAATTACATAAGACTATAGTAAGGCGTCAAAACATAGATTTTAAGTCTTACATTTTCGACAGTGCTTATCTTGTGGTATGTTGTATAGCTCGTCGAGACGAACGTGTGGATGTGTGACACATTGCTGTGCGACCCCTGGAACCCTACTTCTTTTCGACAAATGCAATCCTAGATTTTTCAAAGTGCGATAACTCGGAAACCAATAGGTTTTAAGCGCCTGTCTCTTAGTATGTTGTATAGCTCTTTGAGACGAACGCGTGGATATGAAATTAATTCATTTTTTTCAGATTGTCTTCAAAACCCCCAAAATTACATAAGACTATAGTAAGGCGTCAACACATAGATTTTAAGTCTTAAATTTTCAATAGTGCCTATCTTTTGGTATGTTGTATAGCTCGTCGAGACGAACGTGTGGATGTGTGACACATTGCTCTGCGACCCCTGGAACCCTACTTTTTTTCGACAAATGCAATCCTAGATTTTTCAAAGTGTGATAACTCGGAAACCAATAGGTATTAATCGCCTGTCTCTTAGTATGTTGTATATCTCTTCGAGACGAACGCGTGGATATGAAATTAATTCATTTTTTTCAGATTGTCTTCAAAACCCCTAAAATTACATATGACTATAGTAAGGCGACAAAACATAGATTTTAAGTCTTACATTTTCGATAGTGCTTATCTTGTGGTATGTTGTATAGATCGTCGAGACGAACGTGTGGATGTGTGACACATTGCTTTGCGACCCCTGGAACCCTACTTCTTTTCGACAAATGCAATCCTAGATTTTTCAAAGTGCGATAACTCGGAAACCAATAGGTTTTAAGCGCCTGTCTCTTAGTATGTTGTATAGCTCTTTGAGACGAACGCGTGGATATGAAATTAATTCATTTTTTTCAGATTGTCTTCAAAACCCCTAAAATTACATATGACTATAGTAAGGCCTCAAAACATAGATTTTAAGTCTTACATTTTCGATAGTGCTTATCTTGTAGTATGTTGTATAGCTCGTCGAGACGAACGTGTGGATGTGTGACACATTGCTGTGCGACCCCTGGAACCCTACTTCTTTTCGACAAATACAATCCTAGATTTTTCAAAGTGTGATAACTCGGAAACCAATAGGTATTAAGCGCCTGTCTCTTAGTATGTTGTATAGCTCTTCGAGACGAACGCGTGGATATGATTTTTTTTTTCTTTTTTTTCAGATTGTCTTCAAAACCCCCAAAATAGATTTTAAGTCTTACATTTTGGACAGTGCTTATCTTGTGGTATGTTGTATAGCTCGTCGAGACGAACGTGTGGATGTGTGACACATTGTTGTGCGACCCCTGAACCCTACTTTTTTCCGACAAATGCAATCCTAGATTTTTCAAAGTGCGATAACTCGAAAACCATTAGGTTTTAAGCGCCTGTCTCTTAGTATGTTGTATAGCTCTTCGAGACGAACTCGTGGATATGAAATTAATTCATTTTTTTCAGATTGTCTTCAAAACCCCCAAAATTACGTAAGGCGTCAAAACATAGATTTTAAGTCTTACATTTTCGATAGTGCTTATCTTGTGCTATGTTGTATAGCTCGTCAAGACAAACGTGTGGATGTGTGACACATTGCTGTGCGACCCCTGGAAACCTGCTTTTTTTTTCGACAAATGCAATCCTAGATTTTTCAAAGTGCGATAACTCTGAAACCAATAGGTTTTAATCGCCGTCTCTTAGTATGTTGTATAGCTCTTCGAGACGAACGCGTGGATATGAAATTATTTTTTTTTTTTTTCAGATAAAACCCTCAAAATTACATAAGACTATAGTAAGGCGTCAAAACATAGATTTTAAGTCTTACATTTTCGATAGTGCTTATCTTGTGGTATGTTGTATAGCTCGTCGAGACAAACGTGTGGATGTGTGACACATTGCTGTGCGACCCCTGGAACCCTACTTTTTTTTCTACAAATGCAATCCTAGATTTTTCAAAGTGCGATAACTCGGAAACCAATAGGTTTTAATCGCCGTCTCTTAGTATGTTGTATAGCTCTTCGAGACGAACGCGTGGATATGAAATTATTTTTTTTTTTTTTCAGATAAAACCCTCAAAATTACATAAGACTATAGTAAGGCGTCAAAACATAGATTTTAAGTCTTACATTTTCGATAGTGCTTATCTTGTGGTATGTTGTATAGCTCGTCGAGACAAACGTGTGGATGTGTGACACATTGCTGTGCGACCCCTGGAACCCTACTTTTTTTTCGACAAATGCAATCCTAGATTTTTCAAAGTGCGATAACTCGGAAACCAATAGGTTTTAAGCGCCTGTCTCTTAGTATGTTGTATAGCTCTTCGATACAAACGCGTGGATATGAAATTAATTTTTTTTTTTTCAGATTGTCTTCAAAACCCCCAAAATTACATAAGACTATAGTAAGGCGTCAAAACATAGATTTTAAGTCTTAAATTTTCGATAGTGCTTATCTTGTGGTATGTTGTATAGCTCGTTGAGACAAACGTGTGGATGTGTGACACATTGCTGTGCGACCCCTGGAACACTACTTTTTTTTCGACAAATGTAATCCTAGATTTTTCAAAGTGCGATAACTCGGAAACCAATAGGTTTTAAGCGCCTGTCTCTTAGTATGTTGTATAGCTCTTCGAGACGAACGCATTGATATGAAATTAATTCATTTTTTTCAGATTGTCTTCAAAACCCCCAAAATTACATAAGACTATATAGTAAGGCGTCAAAACATAGATTTTAAGTCTTACATTTTCGACAGTGCTTATCTTGTGGTATGTTGTATAGCTCGTCGAGACGAACGTGTGGATGTGTGACACATTGCTGTGCGACCCCTGGAACCCTACTTCTTTTCGACAAATGCAATCCTAGATTTTTCAAAGTGCGATAACTCGGAAACCAATAGGTTTTAAGCGCCTGTCTCTTAGTATGTTGTATAGCTCTTTGAGACGAACGCGTGGATATGAAATTAATTAATTTTTTTCAGATTGTCTTCAAAACCCCCAAAATTACATAAGACTATAGTAAGGCGTCAAAACATAGATTTTAAGTCTTAAATTTTCGATAGTGCTTATCTTGTGGTATGTTGTATAGCTCGTCGAGACAAACGTGTGGATGTGTGACACATTGCTGTGCGACCCCTGGAACCCTACTTCTTTTCGACAAATGCAATCCTAGATTTTTCAAAGTGTGATAACTCGGAAACCAATAAGCGCCTGTCTCTTAGTATGTTGTATAGCTCTTCGAGACGAACGCGTGGATATGATTTTTTTTTTTTTTTTTTCAGATTGTCTTCAAAACCCCCAAAATTACATAAGACTATAGTAAGGCGTCAAAACATAGATTTTAAGTCTTACATTTTCGACAGTGCTTATCTTGTGGTATGTTGTATAGCTCGTCGAGACGAACGTGTGGATGTGTGACACATTGCTGTGCGACCCCTGGAACCCTACTTCTTTTCGACAAATGCAATCCTAGATTTTTCAAAGTGCGATAACTCGGAAACCAATAGGTTTTAAGCGCCTGTCTCTTAGTATGTTGTATAGCTCTTTGAGACGAACGCGTGGATATGAAATTAATTCATTTTTTTCAGATTGTCTTCAAAACCCCTAAAATTACATATGACTATAGTAAGGCCTCAAAACATAGATTTTAAGTCTTACATTTTCGATAGTGCTTATCTTGTAGTATGTTGTATAGCTCGTCGAGACGAACGTGTGGATGTGTGACACATTGCTGTGCGACCCCTGGAACCCTACTTCTTTTCGACAAATACAATCCTAGATTTTTCAAAGTGTGATAACTCGGAAACCAATAGGTATTAAGCGCCTGTCTCTTAGTATGTTGTATAGCTCTTCGAGACGAACGCGTGGATATGATTTTTTTTTTCTTTTTTTTCAGATTGTCTTCAAAACCCCCAAAATAGATTTTAAGTCTTACATTTTGGACAGTGCTTATCTTGTGGTATGTTGTATAGCTCGTCGAGACGAACGTGTGGATGTGTGACACATTGTTGTGCGACCCCTGAACCCTACTTTTTTCCGACAAATGCAATCCTAGATTTTTCAAAGTGCGATAACTCGAAAACCATTAGGTTTTAAGCGCCTGTCTCTTAGTATGTTGTATAGCTCTTCGAGACGAACTCATGGATATGAAATTAATTCATTTTTTTCAGATTGTCTTCAAAACCCCCAAAATTACGTAAGGCGTCAAAACATAGATTTTAAGTCTTACATTTTCGATAGTGCTTATCTTGTGCTATGTTGTATAGCTCGTCAAGACAAACGTGTGGATGTGTGACACATTGCTGTGCGACCCCTGGAAACCTGCTTTTTTTTTTCGACAAATGCAATCCTAGATTTTTCAAAGTGCGATAACTCTGAAACCAATAGGTTTTAATCGCCGTCTCTTAGTATGTTGTATAGCTCTTCGAGACGAACGCGTGGATATGAAATTATTATTTTTTTTTTTCAGATAAAACCCTCAAAATTACATAAGACTATAGTAAGGCGTCAAAACATAGATTTTAAGTCTTACATTTTCGATAGTGCTTATCTTGTGGTATGTTGTATAGCTCGTCGAGACAAACGTGTGGATGTGTGACACATTGCTGTGCGACCCCTGGAACCCTACTTTTTTTTCTACAAATGCAATCCTAGATTTTTCAAAGTGCGATAACTCGGAAACCAATAGGTTTTAATCGCCGTCTCTTAGTATGTTGTATAGCTCTTCGAGACGAACGCGTGGATATGAAATTATTATTTTTTTTTTTCAGATAAAACCCTCAAAATTACATAAGACTATAGTAAGGCGTCAAAACATAGATTTTAAGTCTTACATTTTCGATAGTGCTTATCTTGTGGTATGTTGTATAGCTCGTCGAGACAAACGTGTGGATGTGTGACACATTGCTGTGCGACCCCTGGAACCCTACTTTTTTTTCGACAAATGCAATCCTAGATTTTTCAAAGTGCGATAACTCGGAAACCAATAGGTTTTAAGCGCCTGTCTCTTAGTATGTTGTATAGCTCTTCGATACAAACGCGTGGATATGAAATTAATTTTTTTTTTTTCAGATTGTCTTCAAAACCCCCAAAATTACATAAGACTATAGTAAGGCGTCAAAACATAGATTTTAAGTCTTAAATTTTCGATAGTGCTTATCTTGTGGTATGTTGTATAGCTCGTTGAGACAAACGTGTGGATGTGTGACACATTGCTGTGCGACCCCTGGAACACTACTTTTTTTTCGACAAATGTAATCCTAGATTTTTCAAAGTGCGATAACTCGGAAACCAATAGGTTTTAAGCGCCTGTCTCTTAGTATGTTGTATAGCTCTTCGAGACGAACGCATTGATATGAAATTAATTCATTTTTTTCAGATTGTCTTCAAAACCCCCAAAATTACATAAGACTATATAGTAAGGCGTCAAAACATAGATTTTAAGTCTTACATTTTCGACAGTGCTTATCTTGTGGTATGTTGTATAGCTCGTCGAGACGAACGTGTGGATGTGTGACACATTGCTGTGCGACCCCTGGAACCCTACTTCTTTTCGACAAATGCAATCCTAGATTTTTCAAAGTGCGATAACTCGGAAACCAATAGGTTTTAAGCGCCTGTCTCTTAGTATGTTGTATAGCTCTTTGAGACGAACGCGTGGATATGAAATTAATTAATTTTTTTCAGATTGTCTTCAAAACCCCCAAAATTACATAAGACTATAGTAAGGCGTCAAAACATAGATTTTAAGTCTTAAATTTTCGATAGTGCTTATCTTGTGGTATGTTGTATAGCTCGTCGAGACAAACGTGTGGATGTGTGACACATTGCTGTGCGACCCCTGGAACCCTACTTCTTTTCGACAAATGCAATCCTAGATTTTTCAAAGTGTGATAACTCGGAAACCAATAAGCGCCTGTCTCTTAGTATGTTGTATAGCTCTTCGAGACGAACGCGTGGATATGATTTTTTTTTTTTTTTTTCAGATTGTCTTCAAAACCCCCAAAATTACATAAGACTATAGTAAGGCGTCAAAACATAGATTTTAAGTCTTACATTTTCGACAGTGCTTATCTTGTGGTATGTTGTATAGCTCGTCGAGACGAACGTGTGGATGTGTGACACATTGCTGTGCGACCCCTGGAACCCTACTTCTTTTCGACAAATGCAATCCTAGATTTTTCAAAGTGCGATAACTCGGAAACCAATAGGTTTTAAGCGCCTGTCTCTTAGTATGTTGTATAGCTCTTTGAGACGAACGCGTGGATATGAAATTAATTCATTTTTTTCAGATTGTCTTCAAAACCCCCAAAATTACATAAGACTATAGTAAGGCATCAAAACATAGATTTTAAGTCTTAAATTTTCGATAGTGCTTATCTTGTGGTATGTTGTATAGCTCGTCGAGACAAACGTGTGGATGTGTGACATATTGCTGTGCGACCCCTGGAACCCTACTTTTTTTCGACAAATGCAATCCTAGATTTTTCAAAGTGTGATAACTCGGAAACCAATAAGCGCCTGTCTCTTAGTATGTTGTATATCTCTTCGAGACGAACGCATGGATATGAAATTAATTCATTTTTTTCAGATTGTCTTCAAAACCCCCAAAATTACATAAGACTATAGTAAGGCGTCAAAACATAGATTTTAAGTCTTACATTTTCGACAGTGCTTATCTTGTGGTATGTTGTATAGCTCGTCGAGACGAACGTGTGGATGTGTGACACATTGCTGTGCGACCCCTGGAACCCTACTTCTTTTCGACAAATGCAATCCTAGATTTTTCAAAGTGCGATAACTCGGAAACCAATAGGTTTTAAGCGCCTGTCTCTTAGTATGTTGTATAGCTCTTTGAGACGAACGCGTGGATATGAAATTAATTAATTTTTTTCAGATTGTCTTCAAAACCCCCAAAATTACATAAGACTATAGTAAGGCGTCAAAACATAGATTTTAAGTCTTAAATTTTCGATAGTGCTTATCTTGTGGTATGTTGTATAGCTCGTCGAGACGAACGTGTGGATGTGTGACACATTGCTGTGCGACCCCTGGAACCCTACCTCTTTTCGACAAATGCAATCCTAGATTTTTCAAAGTGTGATAACTCGGAAACCAATAGGTATTAAGCGCCTTTCTCTTAGTATGTTGTATAGCTCTTCGAGACGAACGCGTGGATATGATTATTATTATTTTTTCAGATTGTCTTCAAAACCCCCAAAATTACATAAGACTATAGTAAGGCGTCAAAACATAGATTTTAAGTCTTACATTTTCGACAGTGCTTATCTTGTGGTATGTTGTATAGCTCGTCGAGACGAACGTGTGGATGTGTGACACATTGCTGTGCGACCCCTGGAACCCTACTTCTTTTCGACAAATGCAATCCTAGATTTTTCAAAGTGCGATAACTCGGAAACCAATAGGTTTTAAGCGCCTGTCTCTTAGTATGTTGTATAGCTCTTTGAGACGAACGCGTGGATATGAAATTAATTCATTTTTTTCAGATTGTCTTCAAAACCCCCAAAATTACATAAGACTATAGTAAGGCGTCAACACATAGATTTTAAGTCTTAAATTTTCAATAGTGCCTATCTTTTGGTATGTTGTATAGCTCGTCGAGACGAACGTGTGGATGTGTGACACATTGCTCTGCGACCCCTGGAACCCTACTTTTTTCCGACAAATGCAATCCTAGATTTTTCAAAGTGTGATAACTCGGAAACCAATAGGTATTAATCGCCTGTCTCTTAGTATGTTGTATATCTCTTCGAGACGAACGCGTGGATATGAAATTAATTCATTTTTTTCAGATTGTCTTCAAAACCCCTAAAATTACATATGACTATAGTAAGGCGACAAAACATAGATTTTAAGTCTTACATTTTCGATAGTGCTTATCTTGTGGTATGTTGTATAGATCGTCGAGACGAACGTGTGGATGTGTGACACATTGCTGTGCGACCCCTGGAACCCTACTTCTTTTCGACAAATGCAATCCTAGATTTTTCAAAGTGCGATAACTCGGAAACCAATAGGTTTTAAGCGCCTGTCTCTTAGTATGTTGTATAGCTCTTTGAGACGAACGCGTGGATATGAAATTAATTCATTTTTTTCAGATTGTCTTCAAAACCCCTAAAATTACATATGACTATAGTAAGGCCTCAAAACATAGATTTTAAGTCTTACATTTTCGATAGTGCTTATCTTGTAGTATGTTGTATAGCTCGTCGAGACGAACGTGTGGATGTGTGACACATTGCTGTGCGACCCCTGGAACCCTACTTCTTTTCGACAAATACAATCCTAGATTTTTCAAAGTGTGATAACTCGGAAACCAATAGGTATTAAGCGCCTGTCTCTTAGTATGTTGTATAGCTCTTCGAGACGAACGCGTGGATATGATTTTTTTTTTCTTTTTTTTCAGATTGTCTTCAAAACCCCCAAAATAGATTTTAAGTCTTACATTTTGGACAGTGCTTATCTTGTGGTATGTTGTATAGCTCGTCGAGACGAACGTGTGGATGTGTGACACATTGTTGTGCGACCCCTGAACCCTACTTTTTTCCGACAAATGCAATCCTAGATTTTTCAAAGTGCGATAACTCGAAAACCATTAGGTTTTAAGCGCCTGTCTCTTAGTATGTTGTATAGCTCTTCGAGACGAACTCGTGGATATGAAATTAATTCATTTTTTTCAGATTGTCTTCAAAACCCCCAAAATTACGTAAGGCGTCAAAACATAGATTTTAAGTCTTACATTTTCGATAGTGCTTATCTTGTGCTATGTTGTATAGCTCGTCAAGACAAACGTGTGGATGTGTGACACATTGCTGTGCGACCCCTGGAAACCTGCTTTTTTTTTCGACAAATGCAATCCTAGATTTTTCAAAGTGCGATAACTCTGAAACCAATAGGTTTTAAGCGCCTGTCTCTTAATATGTTCTATAACTCACCAAGACGAACGCTTGGATATGAGTTTGATAAAAAAAAAAATCGATTGACTTCAAAACCCCAAAAAAGACAAAAGACTATGTCGTCAAACCATAGATTTTAAGTCTTAATTTTCCGATGCCAGGGTTTTAGTATGTTGTATAGCTCGTCAAGACGAACGTGTTGATGTGTGACACATTGCTGTGCGACCCCTGGAACCCTAACTTTTTTGCATTTTTTGCTACTTTCTCCTTAATTCTAAATCTAACACTAGAAAAGAAAGTTCCTACAAAATGTTTTAAGTGTGCTTGGTTGGTGTTAGCATTAGCATTTTTAGCATTAACAATAACATCAGCATTAGCATTAGAATTTTTTACATTAATATTTTTATCATTAGCTTTAACATTAGCATTAGCTTTAGCAAATTTTGCATTATCATTAACATTTTTTGCATTAGAGATAGCATCATTAGCATTTTTTGCATTAGAGATAGCATTTTTAGCATTAGTTACCATTAGCATTTCTAACATTAGCATTAACATTTTTAGCATTAGCTAACATTAGCATTAGCATTTTTAGCATGTATAAGCATTTGTTAGCATTAGCAAGTGTTAGCATTAGCATTTTTTAGCTTAGCATTAGCGCAAATAGCAGTTAGCATTAACAGTTAGCCGCTGGGACTGTGGGACCCCCCACCGAGTTTGAGTTAAGTGGAGTTATGGCTGTTTAAAGCCCAGCCAAAAGGAAGGCTTGTTGTATAGCTTGTCGAGACGAACTTGTGTGACACATTGCTGTGCGACCCCTGGAACCCTAACTTTTTAGCATTTTTTTGCTACTTTCTCCTTAATTCTAAATCTAACACTAGATTGTTCTAAGTGCGATATTCGGAATTCAATAGGATTTAAGCGCCGGTGTTTTAGTATGTTCTATTGCTCACCAAGACAAACGCGTGGATATGAGTTTGATTCATTTTTTCCCATTGACCCCCAAAAAAGACAAAAGAAAGTCTTAATCTTCCGATAGTGCCCGTCTTTTAATATGTTGATGTGTGACACATTGCTGTGCGACCCTGGAACCCTAACTTTTTAGCATTATTTGTTACTTTCTACTTAATTCTAAATCTAACACTAGATTGTTCAAAGTGTGATAACTCTGAAACCAGAAGGTTTTTGAGCGCCCGTGTTTTAATATGTTTTATAGCTCACCAATTAATGAATTAATAGTTTTATTCATTTTTTTCCGATTGACTTCAAAACCCCAACAATAGTATGTCGTCAAAACATAGATTTTAAGTCTTGATTTTCCAATAATGCCTTGGTCCCTGGTCTACATGATCCAGAGGCTGGGGTTCAAATCCCACTCTGGTCTTTACTATGTACCTTTACTTTAAAGACGAACATCCATAAGAATACTGTGGGAAACCTTTCCGAAGCACAGAGAGCCCAGTATAGAAGTATAGTAGATGGTTAGCAATAACTATAATAGATGACACAATTTGATAGACAACACGACAGGACACCACAGGGAATTGAACCCCGTCCCAGTAAACCAGGAGTTCCAAACCAGTGTCTTTATAAGGTTGTCTTAATCTTATTGTGTTCTATTAGAGGATTTTAAATGTGTTACTCTAACCCTAGATTGTTCAAAGTGCAATAACTCTGAAACAATTAGGTTTTAAGTGCCCTACTCTTAGTATGTTCTATAGCTCGCCAAATTGATTCATTTTATTCTGATTGTCTTCAAAACCCCCAAAAAGACAAAAGAGTAGTATGTCGTCAAAATATAGATTTTAAGTCTTAATATTCCGATAGTGTCCATCGTTTAGTATGTTGTATAGCTCGTCGAGACGAACGTGTGGATGTGTGACACATTGCTGTGCGACCCCTGGAACCCTAACCTTTTTAGCAATTGTTTGCTACTCTCTCCTTAATTCTAAATCTAACACTAGAAAATAAAATGTCTAAGAAGTTTTAAGTGCGCCTAAAGCTCGCTAAGTGTGTGCAACCTTGTATAGCAGTTGGTGTTAGCATTAGCATTTTTGTATTTACATTAACATCATTATTAGAATTTTTACCATTAGCATTTTTATCATTAGCTTTAACATTAGCATTTTATTAGCATTAGCTGTAGCATTTTTAGCATTATCATTGCATTTTAACATTAGCTTTAGCTATCATTAGCATTTTAGCATTATTAATTTCAACATTGGCATTTGTGAGCATTAGCATTTTTTAGCATTAGCATTAGCATTTTAGCAATATCATTGAATTTTTTGCTTTAGCATTTTAAACATTAGCTAGCATTAGCATTTTAGCATTAGCATTAGCTAGCATTAGCATTTTAGCATTAGCAATTTTAACATTGGTATTTGTTAGCATTAGCATTTGGTTAGCATTAGCATTTGTAAACATTAGCATGGCTAGCATTAGCATTTTAGTATTAGCAATTTTAACATTGGTATTTGTTAGCATTAGCATTAGCTTTATCATTAGCTTTAACATTATTATTTTTATTAGCATTAGCTTTAGCATTTTTAACATTATCATTGCATTTTAGCATTAGCATTAGCTAACATTAGCATTTAAGCATTAGCAATTTTAACATTGGCATTTGTTAGCATTAGCATTTGTTAACATTAGCATTAGCATTTGTTAGCATTAGCATTTGTGAGGGGGCCGGGCTTAATCAATTACAGCTCATCCCTAATGGGTTCAATCCCTAAGTTGTGTGTGCATTTTAAAGTTTAAATTACGTTGCTAGGCAAAAGTATGGCAGAGTTATGTGGCGCCAAAGTTTCTGGGGTTTTTTCCGAGTCCCCCAGTCAAAGTCAATGGGGGTTTTTGCGCGTAGTTTTTTACGAATTACTTTGCCCAGATAATCAAAGATTGGTGGTAGCAGACTAGTGAAGATCTTTTTTTTGTCTTGCATGTCATGACTTTTGAATAAAGATTCATTAAAAAAAAAAGTTGAAGAAATCCACCAAATTTTCCTCTGTAGGAAATGACACAGCACAGAAAATTTCCACGTATGCTTTCCACCGAGGAGGAAAGCGGTGGAAATTCTCTGTGCTGTGTCATTTTCTAAGAGGAGGAAAATTTGGTGGATTTCTTCAACTTGGTCAAGTTTTTTTTTTTTTTTTTTTTTATAAATCTTTATTCAAAAGTCATGACACACAAGACAAAACAGACAGTGAAAGACAAAAAAAAAGATCTTCACTAGTCTGGTACCACCAATCTTTGATTATCTGGGCAAAGTTCTTTCCTCTGTGCTATAGAGCTAGAGATGTTAAGGCCTAATGACTGCATGTTCTTTCTCCTCATTTACTTGGATACAAGCTAAAACAAGTCTTTAAAATGTTTTGTATGCTAGTTGCTAGCTGTCAATACATCACCCTTGACCCTACACTTCATCATCATTCATGACAAATGGCAAAAGTGAATGTCCTTTGACACCTTTATGAACAGTTTCTGTCTTTCACTGAGAACCTACATGAAAAAAAAGCTCAGGCTTCTGAATCCTATGAGATTAATAACTTTGTTGTCCACTGATTTGCTATGGCTCTATAGCACAGAGGAAAGGACTTGGCCTAGACAACTAAAGGTTGGTGGTTCAAGATTATTGAAAATCATTTTCTGTATTTCACTCTGTTTTGTATTGTCTTGCAATCTGAGGGATTGAATCTAGGAATCTCAGAAGTAATGTTGGAGTGCCCTGGGCAGATATTTATGCCCATACACGGTGTTCCGTGTGAAGGCCAGTCTTTGATGTCAGTATTATGACGTCAGAGTATGACGTCAGACGGTTCCCATGGCGGCGAAACTGTGTAGTATCAGTGATGTCAGCATGCAGACGGTTCGCTAAATTAACAGTTTGGATCCCCTTTGGCTTTTGGCATGACAAAAGCTAGTCTTTCTATAGGGTCCGACACAGACAAACATTAATAAAAACATTA
Source organism: Nannobrachium achirus (assembly GCF_963921795.1). Lineage (NCBI taxonomy): Eukaryota > Metazoa > Chordata > Actinopteri > Myctophiformes > Myctophidae > Nannobrachium > Nannobrachium achirus. The sequence goes on from NC_137832.1 coordinate 52,888,254, forward strand.
CATGTAATCAACATTACAATCACTATAATCTGAAAACAAAAGTGCAATAACAGTAGCACAATTAAGCCAAAATCATTTACAATACATTAAACTTGTGCCTCTGAGGATTAGCACAGGCTTCTTTGAAATCGATGTTCTTTTAATGTTCTCTTAAAGGTGAATTTTGTCTCCGTATTAGTTATGCAACTAGGCAATGTGTTCCATCCTGTTACAGCTCTATAGAAAAAAGCAGATTTGAGCAGATTTGTTCTTGTTTTTTTTCCATTTGTGTTACCAGATCACCTGAACTAGCTTGTCTGGTCATGCAGTAATTTTCATCCCTTATGTATCCTACCTGGTCCAAAGAAATACTGGGGATTTTTGTCAACTAAAACATTTCTGAAGAAGGTGAGAATATGTGAATGTAATCTATACTCAACAGTAAGCCATGTCAGATTTCTGTGCATTTCTACAGCAACATGTCCTCCTGGACTGGAGCAATGGAGAGCTAAGCTGGCAGCTTTGTTTTGAGCTCTTTGCAGTTTTTTGTATGTCTTTCTTTGTAGCGGATGACCTAGCAGTAGTGTGGCATCAATCATGGCCTTTGGAAAATGTCTCTGTCACGCTATTGCAGAATGTTGTGTTGTTGTTCCACAAGAAGTGAACCTATAGCGAATGCTCCGACGGCAGCAGTAATTTGCTCACATTGCGCGGCACATCACCACCCCTACGATGTGAACAACCACACAGCTCTATGGGGAAGAGGTGTCACATTTAACGGTTCTACTGTTTTTGGTTTTGTCAGGCTGACCTGGCCCTTTTATATCCATGGTAGACTGTCATTCTATTTCTTACAGGGACATGTTGAAAAATGTTTTTTTATTTTTATTTTTTTTATTTAAGAGTTACAGCCACCTGCTTATTTATAAGCAGGTGGCAGTTGCCGTTTCAGTTATAGCCATTGGTCCACATTGGTTTTATAATGATGAATGGTAATTCATTATTGGTTACTTTAGAAGAACCAAACCAATAATGTAATGTTAGTGCTTAGTGTAAATATATATAATATATCATGCCATGATTAAACAACATAGTCAATCCATGTTTTTGTCTTGATTTAGCTGGTTTTAGTTTTTACTATTTAAGACAAAAGCATTAACAGTAGCAGATCCACAAGCTCAAAATGTGGCAGGAAGCAACACATTTCCAGCTTGTAGATCTGCTACTTTGGTAATTATTTTATGTGAATTCCCACCGGGAAGCGGATTTGTTCATAACACATTTTTCATGCAAAAAAAAGCACACAAATCGGTACACAGTATCTTTAAAGTCGTTAAATGAAATGGGTCATATTCCTTCCTGATTGGCTAAGATTGGCTTCCAAAGTTTGCAAGAGTGCTGCCCCCTTTTGAACAATATGCCTCAAATTATGAACACAGAGTGTGATTTCCGTGAAATTTTGCACGCACATTCCCACTAGGTCGAGGGAAAAATGCCATCCTTTTCACAATGGCCTGTTATTGCACCACCAGCAGGTGGACCTTTCCAACACACATTTTTGGAACAAAATGCCTCAAATCTTGAATGCAGCGTCATACTACAGTTAATTAAGGCTGAAGAAGACATGCCACCCTTTTCACATTGGACTATTATAACGCCACCAGGAGGCCACAATAACATACTTGACCTAGCGGAAGAGCACTGCTTCTAGTTTAATATCTTATCGTAAGGCATATATATCAGGTTTGTTAAAGTGTGACTATTAGTCATTGTAGTCAGATCGTCATGACAGAGATTGATGCATTGTTAAAGAATAAGAATGAAACGTTTAAAAACAAACTATAGCCAGTCTTTATCACCTCAAGCAAATTAACTTATCTCCTGACTGATTCATGTTTAGATCTTGGTTGGAAAACCATTGCCATAATTAATGGCTTCATCATCAACAACTTGTTGGCAGCGCTGCTGCTGTTGCATCCGTTTAAATTCAGCAAACATGAACAACAGTGGAGTTCTAACACGGAAAGACACAAAAAAAACATGTTGAATTGGGAATATTTAAACGGACTGCCCAAGATACATTCTGTTATTTATTAAAGTTTGCATGGCTTTAGGCTTTACAACATAAGGCTGTTAGTTCCCATCAACAACAAAAGCCTAGCCAGAGCTTTCATTCTTTTCATCTCCAATTTACAACTAATTAAAAACTTGGGACAATGGATAAAAAGCATATTGTTCGATTGACCACGCTATCAACTGGAAATTATGATAATGGAGTTGTTTAGAGGAATTCACAACTGACGTGGTGAGAAAATTAAGTGAAAACAGTGACAAAACATGCATTTTTCCTCTGCTTTCTGTTCCCAGACAGGTGTCTTAGGTGAAATTGTGACAGTTAATACTTCAGAGTTTGTCGGATATTTGCCTCTTATATCCAGGTTCAGGTTGTGTTTTCTGTTTCTTTTAACTTTCAACCTATTTTATTTTATTTGTTTATTTTTGTTCAGGGGCAAGCTTGTAAAAAAAAGAAACAAAAAAGAAAATGAAAAATGACACCTGTGTGAATGAGCAGTGCTAACTTTGCATGGTATCAAACATGACACACGTGCATATCTCCTTGTATGGGCCGTTCTCTCTGTGACATCAGCTGTGGTGATGTCGGTCTCTACGTACCTTCTATGGCGTTAGACTCACATGACGTTAGCCTCGTGCACATACGAACATCTCGTGCTACGGACAATCCATTTAGGTATGTTTCGCTGGGGGATGTAAACAGGCCTGCACTGCGTGACGTAACCTCCCTTAACCATGCTCTGTTCATTACTCTGTCTCTGCCTCAGGCCGCTGGAGCGGCCACACAGAAGAGAAGCTTCTGGAACTTTCCTCCTGTTCCTATTCACCATCATCCTGTGGGATTCCTAGTTCTTCATCTGTCCACTTGGAGGCGTCGGGCCATGGGAAGTGGCCCAGCACAGCATCAGGGTCATGCCAGCAGTGCCAAAGGATCCAGAACCACATGGCAGCGCTGATAAGCTCTGATTGGAACATCTGATTCTTGGTGAGTTGTGGGTATTGCCTGTACTGGGGCTCTATGTGCGGTCCACCGCCAGCCCTTCTGGCTACTATTTTATGTGACCCACGTTGGAAGAGTTGCGTCCCAGCTCGAAGGACTCCTATGGCCCTCCCTAACGACGCCATGATGGTTTTATTGGACCAAATATATTCTTGAAGACAGGCAATCCAATGTAAACCACCTGGGGCGTGGTCGTTGAAGCTGCAGTGCTGTTGAAATCCGACTGAATCGTATTGATCCTGCAAGGTCATTTCTGGCAACAATCACCCTCAGGTATCTCCATATGTGGCCATATGAAGTCAGACACAACAGTAACGGATGCCTAACAACGCCGATTCGTGCTGATGTCAATCATGTCCATATTTGGGCTCCCCGCCCACCGCAATGCATGGCCATATTGAACATAATACACCAAATATTCATATTTGGGAATTATTGCCCATTCATTCGTCATAAAATGCCCTTAAGTTTGACAGTTTGAAGTCCTCTGTCTTCGGCTGTCCTCTGGAGAGAGTAATCCGTGCTCTTGTTACATCCCGGCTGGATTAATTTAGCCCCTCCCACTCCCGTTTGCAGCTTGTCCAGAATTGTACCACTAAACTCAAACCGCATACGCATGAGATAATGTGTAAACATGCTAGACTATTATAGGCTGGACTAGCGCCAACACCTCTTGTCCATTATAGATCCTCTTTATCTGACCAGAGTTCCCAATGCACGCTACGCCGAAATATGGAGTGTGTTGTCTAAGCTCAATGTGTCCTCATGGCATCAGGTGCAAACAAATCAGTGATCTCCATGTGCACAAAATGGGGAATACCCATAAAATATGGGCATAGCCTACTGATGACATCAGCGATCTCCATATATACTGTATGGGCATAAAAGGGACAAGGACTCCATATGGCCATATTGGTCGCATTGGCACTGCGACATAGGTGTACAGTAGCAGCTTTTTTCAGATTTCTTCCTCTACATTCATGTTTTCCCAAGGCTCTTGTCACTGTTTAGCCTTGCGAATTCTTCGTGCAAATACGTGTCACTCCTCCACACTTATTTTCATTGGAAAAGAATCTCAATAGCATTTAAAGTACATATAACAACACCTTGGAAAATGCCCTCCTTTCTCTTGTTCTGAAAATTCACAGGCACTGACTTTCCAATGGCATGATGTGTGAAGTTCTTCTCCAAAATGTATTTGACAACTCTGTTATTGTTGCCTCCAGCCTTCCCCGGTTTGTCCTTGAAGCAGACATTTACTTTACAAAGGCCATGGTCTCTACTATGTCTAGTCTCCTACAAAAGTCTTCTTCTTCCTGGTCAACACTATGATGGTCTCGTTTTCCATGCTTCAAAATAAATAGGGCTGAGCATATCGTCGTTGTCGGGTGAAAACCTTGTATGTCCAAAACCGTTTGTTTTGCATTTTTCATTTTAAAAATGATTTAAACTAGTGAAAACAGCCGTTCTACAAGCACACAACGCCTCACACCGCGAGGCGTTGTGTGCTTGTAGATCTGCTGTTTTCACTACTTTTGTGCGATGGCCTTGTACGATGAAGCAGGGCTTTACTTTGCGAAAGAACATACACATTTGAAACTTGGAGATACAAGGTTTCCACCCGACAACGACAATATCAATATATTAATGTTGAGATATAGTCTGGATACTGTAATAACCTAATTTGGCATAAGTGTCTTGAGTTCCTGGTATAACTTATAAAGCTGTACTGTATGTTTTGGGGTTAAACGAAAACAAAGGTTAAAGCTCTATGTCATTTATGTGTAGTGTGTTTGTTCTGTATCAGGGGTCTCAAGCTTTTGATAAACACAAACGAAATGTCCAGGTGCTTTAAATATTTCATCGAATCAGTAGAGATCCCCAGACCTGTTTTAATCATTTAAAAGCCCTATTTCATACTGGCAAACATTTTCAGAAATAGTGAAAATAGTAGATCCAACTAGCTCATGACACCATCACAATGACACACATTGTAAGCTTGTGGATGTTTTTTGCTTTTCTTGAAAATAGACATCAGTTGTGTTCAGTACCGGCTCACTTTAACAAGGGTTGAGTTTGTCCAAGTAAAAAGCACTAACAGGTATCTAAACAATTACATGATTGTATAGTGTAAGCTGTAGACAAAAGGTAGAAAAAATAAAAATGCAGTCACAAAAAATATCACATAGAGTTGACAGTGCCACATAAATATAAATATATGAATGATTTTTGCATAAAACCAAGACACCCAAACACATGCGTTTGCATGCAACCCCACACACACACACACACACACACACGCACACGCACACGCACACGCACGCACACACACGTGTGCGCACAGATGTGCTCTCTCTCTCGTTAGAGGGGAGGAGCTGAGTGAGGATCTGGAGCCATTTAGGAGACCGAGTCTGACTCAACATGTCATATATCGCGCGCGCGCGCACGCACACACACACACACACACACACACACACACACACACACACACACACACACACACACACACACACACACACACACACACACACACACACACACACACACACACACACACACACACACACACACAGTGTCATACTGTATATCCAGGGGCAGTCTTGGTAGACGGTAAATTGGAAGGAGTGGAAAGAGACATTTTAATGGGAGGAATGCAATATGCTTGTGTGTGTGTGTGTGTGTGTGTGTGTGTGTGTGTGTGTGTGTGCGTGCGTGCGTGCGTGCGTGCGTGCGTGCGTGCGTGCGTGCGTGTGTGAATTGTAGCTGAGAGTCTATTTACTATAATGTAGGTGAATGTGAGCAGTGACTAATAGTGCAATCTATTAGATCCTGGAATTATGTTAAGGTTGTGTTAATGTGTGTGTGTGTGTGTGTGTGTGTGTGTGTGTGTGTGTGTGTGTGTGTGTGTGTGTGTGTGTGTGTGTGTGTGTTGTGTGTGTAACTGTAAGCAGTGATGCCATCTATTAGCCTGCTAGCTCACTAAAAGCTGTGGATCACAGAACACCTCAGGAAGGTCAAACCCCCATTAATGGACCATGAATTACACTGGTGTGTGTGTGTGCGTGTGCGTGTGCGTGTGCGTGTGCGTGTGCGTGTGCGTGTGCGTGTGCGCGCGCGTGTGCGTGTGTGTGTGTGTGCGTGGGTGGGTGCGTGCGTGTGTGCACATGAGTGTGTTTGTGCACGTTAGTGTTAGCGTGCAAGACTTTTCCAGGCCATCTATTAAATCATAATATAACGGTCATATGTGAGTGCAGACACACTTGAGTTCACACCAACACACTCACACATGCACACACGCACACGCGCACACACAACACACACAACACACAGGGGAGGCAAGTGCTTTTCATTTACAGTAACTCTGAGAGTGTCAAGAGTGTACCAAGCGTAAAAATGGGTTTACAAAATGGTTAACGTTAGTGCACGTTCAGAGTTACAAGTGGACAAATTGATACTGAATGTAAGCAATGTAAGCCAGAGACCTCCAGAGCAAGAGAGACTAATATCTCTGCTGTCGGGCCAAAACCTCCTAACTCCAAAATTTTCATTTTCTGTAAAATGAGCTCAAGTGGAGTTAGGAGGTTTTTCCCAAGCACTTTGTACTACTTTCCATTGGTTCAATATTATTTTATTCAACACTCAGACATAAAGGATGTTCGATAGCCCTGATTTATGCCAAAAGATCTCAAACCTAAAAAAAAAAATTGAGTTAAGAGGTTTTGGCCAGACAGTGACGATATGCAAATATATTGATGAATTTCTTAGCGATGATTCTATCGATAGGCTACTTACTTAGAGTACTTAGGCCCAACGCATAGGCAATGGATGACTCTTCTCCATCCAACACGGCTTTGGACCGTCTTTTCTGCGTGATAGTGGATGATAGCGACGTTTAGGCAAGTCCCGGAAAAGACCCGCTATGATTGGCCAGAGGCACGTTGAGTGACAGTTCACTCCCAAACATTATTTATTATTCTGGCCCCCTGCTTTACAACTCGAACGGCGCTGAATCGGCTCAAGCGAACTTCGCAACACTCCACACGGCAACTCGCTCGTTTTAGCTCGCTCAGCTGTGTCTCTTTTTTTTTTTTTGGCCACCTGATCCTGAACATGCGCTTCAAAATGAATTGAATTGCCTTTTTATAGCACTTTTCTAAGTACTCACAATGGTTCATTTGCTCATACATTGGGAGGTGAAGAGGCAAACAGTCACCACACCAGCGTCCTCACTTCCCACACCAATGGTGGCAACTAAGCCTGCACCGACCGACTCATTGGAGGAAATGTGGGGTTCAGTGACTTGCCCAGGGACACCTCGATGTGCACAGGAGGAGCTGGGATTCGAACCGCCCTCCCACGGATCATAAGACAACCGGTTATTCTTGTTAATTCTTAAACCTATCCCCAGGGATGTGGTGTGGTTGCCAGCTTAGTTGTCTTGTCTTGCATCTGCTTGTGATTGTGTGACAAGAGAGCTAGGTCATCGACAAAGTCAAGGTCATCCAGTTGTGTCCATAGGGTCCACTGTATGCCGTTTTTAATCTTCTTTTTTCTATTGTATGCTGTTTTGTATCGATTCTATCGATAACCTTTTCAATTAATCAAGTCGAGACGCATATTTCTTTAATGCCTTTTTACATTTATCTCTACAAATTGAAACCACATTCATTTGTCTGATTAACCATTTAAGCCCTTACAGAAAATAACAGCTAGTAGAGAATTGTAGGTTAAAGTTTTGCCTATAATGACGTGCCCAAAAGAGTTACGCCAGGTTGAAATTAGTAAACTGCGTATTAGACTTGACTGTCCAATTATGCTAGAGTGTATTAAAAATACATTAAAATTTTACCTAAAATCGATTATCTCTCTCTGCCTCTCTCTCTCTCTCTGCCTCTCTCTCTCTCTCTCTCTCTCTCTCTCTCTCTCTCTCTCTCTCTCTCTCTCTCTCTCTCTCTCTCTCTCTCTCTCTCTGAGATTGTACAAATCACAAGCATCTGTAGGCTCTCAAAGTTAAAAGAAGGCCAGTGATTTCACAGTGCGGCCCCTGGCTGGGTCACTGGTGTTTATGGTGTCTCTAAGTGTGCCTTTACGTGATCAATATCACCTGGCGACATCTGCACACGCCCACAACCCAGTAACTCACTGACACACACGCACGCACGCGCACACACACACACACACACACACACACACACACACACACACACACACACACACGCACGCACACACGCACACACACACAGGCAGAGGATGTGCATGCACACACAAACTGGAAGATAAGTGCATGCACACACAGTCACACACCCACACAGGCAGAGGCGCACACACACACACACAGACACTCGCGCACGCCTCTGTTGGCATGCGCAGCGGCAGTCATTTTTCTTGTTAATGTAGCGTGTGGAATTTGCAGGGTGGCGGTGTGCAAATGAAAGGTTGTACGTCTCACTCGCTTGGCAATATGTATTTGATACCAGCTCTAAATCAGACAGGGTGGCGTAGCGTAGCGGCACCGGGCCAGCCGAGGAGAGCAGACCAACAACACATGTTAATTGAACCCTCTGCCTGGTTGGACTGGAGTGCAGTGTTGATTTCGTCGACTAAAACTATGATGAAAAATGTTTGTCGACTGTGTTTTTTTCACTGACGAAAACAAAATAAAAAACGAAATAAAAACTAAGCTGTGATGACTAAAACTAAGACTAGTAAATATATTGACAATTTCGTCAACAAAATCAAAACTAGACTAAAATGTTAGGGAGGGACTAGTGGAGAAGAGAGTAATTTTATGTTTGGTTGCTCTCAGGTGTTGCGTGTTGAAAATAGCAGATCTACAAACTCACAACGTGTCGCAGTGCGACGCGTTGTGAGCTTGTAGATCGGCTATTTTCAGCACGCAACCAAGTGTAAAATCAGTCATTACGATGCCATCAAGGCCTGCCTTCATTTGACTAAATCAACTGTAGATTTAGTCGCCTAAAATCTTATGATATTTAGTCGACTAAAATTAGACTAAAACTAAAACTTTTCAGGTGACTAAATTATGACTAAAACTAAATGACATTCTATTCAAAAGACTATGACTAAAACTAAATCAAACACTGCTGGAGTGTCTGTGTGTGTGTGTGTGTGTGTGTGTGCGTGTGTGCGTGCGTGCGTGCGTGCGTGCGTGCGTGCGTGGTATGCCTCTGTTCCCTAGTTCATTGGTTCTCCCTGGGGGTCACCAAATGGGGGAGGGGACCAGTTCAAATATAATTATTTTGAGGGGGTCACGGCCTAAAAAGGTTGAGAACTACTTACCTAGTTTATAGAGGAACATAACGCAGTGGTTCTCAAGACATTTTTTCACCCCTACAACATAATCATCAGTATTATGATTGGATGAAGATTTCTTTCCAAAAAGTGTACAGAAAGTGTTAAAATTATATGTTTTTATGTGGCTACACCCACCAGTTCATTAAGTATGCCTGGTTGTCATGTGGGTGGTGACCCAGCTGAAGTTAACCACACCCACAGTGTTGTTGTGTGGTAAAAGGGGGAGGGGATGATTTTATGATGTCATTACATCAGTGTATTTCAGTTGTTCCCTTTGACTCAGAATTCAGCTTTCAGGAAGTAACCAAAAATACACAGGGAAGAAGATATAGCCGTCCTATATACACCTTGTTGTACATCACATTTTAAGTGTGGTAACTATGGTACCTGAAATGGACCTTCTAAAACATTTTAATGGAGCCTGACAAGCGGCTGCCGAGCCAGCAACAGGGCAGATGCAGGCCTAATTAGTCCTGGAAGCGGGGGTCTTATGGTCCTGCAGCCACTTCTTCACCACTTAGCCACTACTTTCTCTGCATCGAGTTGCTGTCCAGCAATGAACTGGCCATGCACTGACGAGTGCAGGAAGGAAGCTAAGCATTTCATTAGACAAAGCAAGATCTACAGTCTGACTTCCTTCTCTTTATGCTGGAGAATTCATGCTCGCAGCGAGATGAAGTCAAGGGGAACGCTTACGTGATATATCCACTATGACCTTCCAACAACTTCCCTTCCAGCAGCATCTTACAGTAGCTGCCTCTACAGAAGCAAAGTTCCCCGACCGAGCCCCCACATATGATTCAAGGTTCATTAGAAATGCTCCATGAATTCGAGCAGCTCAACATTGACAAATGTTGCCAGTTAGATCAATGGAGGTTGGAGGTTGCCTTCAGAATTCCAGGATGCAGATTATGGGCCCTATTTTTGCAATGAGGATTTAGGGGATCCTAAAGGGGATCCTACTGAGATTTGTGGATAATTAGCGCAGAAGGAGACAACTGAGTGTTGCGTTATTGTGCGCCCACACAGCCCGACTCTGGCGTCCTTGATGTCCTTTGGCAGCGTGCACTCTACCAAACATTGCATAGCGGGTGGTTTTAGGATCCTATATACGCTTTCCTAAATCCGTGTTGCCAAAATACACATTTTAGGGAAATGGCAACAACACGCCCACGGCCAGACCTCCACATGCAAAGAACAGAGTTGGCATGATGGGCAGCGGGTATAGCGTCCGCAAAATACCATTAAGGGATAGAGCAAGTTGCCTTGCCCGCATTTCACAGGTATAGGGTGAGGAGGATAAGGGGTGGCACAAAGGAGGGCCCTAGATTCATTACAGAACACAGGGTCGTTCCTGAATGATTTGAAGTGGTCGCTCTCTCAACACGGCTTCTCTGCAAATTAACAACTGTTTTGTTCAGTCAGTGTAATCTGATCACAGAGGCTGTCGCTCAACCCTGCACAGCAGGAGCAATTACAAAACAGCACCATTTTGTGTAGCAAGTGACACTTGCAACTACTAGACTAATAAAAGAATGCTGCTGAATTAATTAACTGGTTGGAGGCTTTGAACACAGATTTTTCAGAGAGATAGGAGTAACGTAAATTGATATTCCTTTTTAGGTTACTGATCTATTGATTCATTATTCGGTTAGTATTATTCATCCTACTTCAGTTATATTCATATAGGACAGTATATGAATGTGTCTTATTTGTCTTGTGAGTTTAGCAGACCCTCTGTCTAGTTAATACGCAGATATCCCTCATTTTATTTCAATCTTATATTAATGTATGTAATAATTGAATTTAATAATTTAACAATTGTGTGGTTAAGAAATCACGGCTCTGAGACCTTTGTTTGCAAATCAGTCTTTTATCCAGGGACTATATTTCGTCTAGTTTTTTTTTTTTTTTTCAAATCAAATCCATACTTTAAAATGCATTGAAATGTAGCAATTCATTCAGAACAAAGAGGCCGTGCAGTTCACTCTGCTGTATTATTACCCATCTCTAGCGACTTTTAAGTAGGCTCTATCAGCACAACATCATCTCAACCCTACGCCGTCACGTTTTGACAAATGATGTCCTCCAAACTGTAAAATACATACTGTACCCTTGTATTTGTTGTTCATAAATAACCACCGAATTGCACGCAAGCATGCATAGGAGAGAAAGAGAGAAAGAGCGACATTAGTTAAGAGTTGAGATATTCCCACACACAGTGAGTGTGCTAAATCTTAGAGCAATTAATTCTACCCTAACTGTACGTGTTCTGGGCCTGTCATACGGACATGCATCACGTTGCATATACGTTTACAAAGCCAATACAGTACACGTTGTTGGAACACACACAGCATATGAATGTGTGTTTTCATTTCTTTTTTTTCTTTTTTTTTCTTTTTTTTTCGAATACCTTAGAGGAATATTGTTCTGGGAGAAAGTTGTTTATCTGATCTGTGATGTCCTTAATCACAGGCTCACATAGAATACATGCTCCTGGAGTGATAATGTTTCTCATTACCTGCTTGCAGGAACACTGCGGAGTCACAATGACCCAACAAGAAACATTAATAAAACAACAGCTGTCACATAGTCTTGCATCTGAACTGATCAACTCTGTCTGTCCGTATGCACGAATGTGCACACACGCAGGTGTCGTGCACGCACGCACGCACGCACTCACAAATAGCTAACATCAATGGGCCGGTGTAACTGGTAGAAGAAAATGTGTTGATATTTGGAGAAATGGTCTGCGGAGAGCAGTGTGATGGCGCTTATTACCCATAAACGCTGAAATGTGGACTCCCTTCATGTCACCCTCACGGGCACATCCCGGTCTCCATGGCTGCATTTTCGCCGGGGGGTAAAAAACCCATTTCACTACAACATCATCTACGAGGCTCAGTCAGTTAAGGGTCATACTGTAGACCAGAGACGCCGAAAACCGAGTCCATATATTGCTCCAAAAAAGCATCCCGCCGTGTGTGAAACATTCTGCTAAGAGCTTGTACGCGACGGTGGAGTCAGTGCTGCCGAACGGGCCGAGACATCGCAGCAGGAAAGAGAACGGTAGCAATGACACTTGGGGGGGGGGGGGGGGGGGGGGGCAAGGGCAGATCGTCAGGAGAGGTGGTGGAAAAAGTACTCAAATGTTTTACTTAAAGGAGTAGTTCACCACTTTTCAACCTGTCATCATATAATAGGTCCTCACTAATGTTCATAGTAAAATAGCACAATTTTTTTCTATTCAGTCTGGGTCTCATAGGAGAGCTGTCAAATCCTTCCTACCGGTGACATCATCGTTTGACAAAAAAAAGAATTATATTTTTGAAAAAGAAAAAAAGATTTTTATTATCACGAGAACAATGGCTTCCACATTAACATTGTAACTTTTTTCAGGAATAGAAAGCCTGCAGTTTCTATTAGCTTGCATTTCCCATTGATGATGTCACCGGTAGGAAGGATTTGACCCAACCACAGCTCTCCTATGAGACCCAAACTGAGTAGAAAAAAATTGTGATATTTTATCATGAACATTAGTGAGGACCTATTATATGAAGATAGGTTGAAAAGTGGTGGAGTGCCCCTTTAAGTAAAAGTATCAATATTGCAATATAGAAATACTCCGATACAACTAAAAGTCCGGAATTCAAAATATACTTGAGTAAGAGTATGAAAGTGTTGGCAACAAAATGTACTTAAAATGTACAAAAGTAGCCTACAAAATGTTTGAAATGAGCAGATCTACAAGCTCTCACAACGCCTCACGATGCGACCTGTTGTGAGCTTGTAGATCGGCTATTTTCAAATAGCCACGGTATAAAATAGGGTTTAAGTGGTAATTTTATAATACAGAAACAGAACAATCTGAACAAACAGAACAATCTATTCTAAAACTCACAGGCGAAGGTGAAGAAAAAGTGAAAAGTGCCGCAAGGACAGGTGTAAGGTGCTCACTTCTCTTTTTGTGAGTCAGGAGCTTGATGATAAGTATATCTGCAGGAAAGTGCATTGCAGTGGTCAAGTCTGGAGGAGACAAAGGTATGGATGACCTTTTCTAGGTATAAGGAAGGCCTGACCTTTGCTAGTTGTCTCAGCCGGACAAAGCAGGACTCAACTACTCTGGTCACTTGTGTGTCAAAGGACAGCTCTGGGTCAAACATGACACCAAGGTTACGGTCACTTCAGCAGACTGCACTAAGACTGTAGTTTCCATTAGCTTGGGATCTCCTTTTAACCCGTTAAAACCCGTTAGAGTTGGCATTCAAAAATACAAGCTCGGAGACCGGCACGGAAGCTTATACATCTGGTATTTTTGAACATTAATGGTCTTAAATGGATTAAATACAGTACATAGATATTATAACGTAGAGATAAATATCGTCACTGTCGAGCAGAAACCTTGTATCTCCAAATTTAAAAAATATATATTTTATTCGCCAAGTAAAGCACTGCTTCATCATACGGCCATCGCACAAAAGTAGTGAAAACAGCTGATCTAAAAGCACACAACGCCGATCGCGGTGCGAGGCGTTGTGTGCTTGTAGATCGGCTGTTTTCACTAGTTTAACTCATTTTTAAAATGATGAATACCAAACAAACGGTCTTGGAATACAAGGTTTCCAACCGACAACGACGATAATGTTAGATGCATGTGTCTGAATGTTCCATAGTCTCCATCACCTCTGTGTCGTCCACCTTTGACCTTTTGTATGGCCAAATGTCCAAACAGGCAGATACACCTTACCACCTGGGATGTGTTTATGTCTCCTGTCCTGCTAAGATGGCCAAGAAAGGATCAAAGCTATGGCTGTGCACGGTGGAAATCTCTTTTTCTATTTTTTTGGTTGAATACAGTCAGTACACACAGCTTTCTCCCTCTGTCTGTTTTTCTACAGATAGAGGCAGTGTGCAGTGGCTCTAATGGTGTCATTGTGGAAGCTGCCAACATTACCATTATCATCTAAAGCCTGCTATTATGTCTGGTCCCACTCATATTTGGGACCATTTTCAAAAAAAGAAAAAGCTTTATCTGTGGATGTGGAAGAAAGAGTCAGTCTGTTGATTTAGTGCATGGTGTGCGAAGGTGTGTGACTATTTTTAATGGTATTGTTCAGTAGGGGAAATAATTCTGTCCCAACTTGTATTTGGATAAAGCAGGAATGATCTATTCTCTGAAGAAATCACCAGGAAGTGGTAATTATGGAATTATATATCTACCGTATATATTAATGTGACCATAATTTACTAAACAAATATCATGATAATTAAAAACTAAACTAGCGATTGAAAACATAAAGTGTTTATGAAAAGGTTTACTAAGATAATAAAATCAAGAGTAAAGTTTGCCAAAACCCCATAGAGATACATTGAGATAAAAAAAAAATGAACATCAGATTCAAGGAGAACCCGGAAGTGTCTTCGTTTCCAGCGAACGAAGCTAGCACATTGAGCACAAGCCAAGAGGGAAATAACAAGACAGCAGTTCCGGTATACTTCCCGTATCTGTGTGACATCGGCGTATACCTTTTTAGGAGACAGAAGTAGATTGGAGTCAATTCATTTCCAATGGGAGAGTGAACGTGAACACAGCTTCTGAACTATTATTTCGCTCCATGGTCACTGAACGAAATATTGGACCCGATCGTTACAAGCCACATATTAATATCCCCCAAATGTTCATATTAAAATGGCATTTTTAGAGACACAAATTAGGAGAAAATCAACTTTATTATCGCCCTTTATCTGTCCTACCAACACACTCTCGCGGGATCTAGAACCAGTGAACAAGACATTTGCGAGGTTTGCCATCAGACGCCAGCGCCTACAGTACTTAGGAAACTATTTGCAGGCTTTGTGTACCATGTCGCACTCTATTGGCTCCAATCAGGTTGCACTATCTTGGTATATTAAACATCTTTGGCACAAGCACACCAAAGCCACTTGAACAGTCCTTTGTGCCGGTAGCCACCAGGCTCCACAACAAAGCTTGACCCCCATATGAGAGCTTAAGAGCTGTCTGTCTGCTCTGTTCTGTTTGGATTACTGACCATAGACATAGAAAGGTAGACGCCTCCTTCGACTCTGATGCATGTGCATCGAGGGACTAAGGGAATCACGTGTGCATTGCTTCCACGTGCGTGAATTGGCCTAGGAAGTTGCTAGGCCAATCAGAGTAGGTGGGGGCGGGTCTTTACGTACGCAGCCTGTAAGAACAGCTGAGCCGCGCAACATCGGAACTGGCTCTGTTGAAATGAATTGTAGTCCTTGGATAAGTCCCGGAACAGTCGCGCTGTGATTGGCCAGTAGTCACTTTGACTGACAGCGTTCTCTTAGTTTTTCCAGGATGTCCGGACTACAACTGTTGCACGTCGCTCCAATGAACTGCAGAGGCGAACGAGGCATCTAGCTCTTTATATCTGTGTTACTGACTCCTTGCTTTGACTCTGCCACACAGTGCTGGAAAGTAACTGAGTATGTGTACTCAAGTACTGTACTGTACGCATTTTGAGGTACTTTTACTTTACTGAAGTGTGATTGATTCTGATTCTGACATTCTGCATAATGAGTACTTTATACTTTTAAGTACATTTTGATACCAATCGGGCTACCTTTGTACTTTTACTCAAGTACATTTTTGATTCTGGATTTTTACATGTAACAGAGTATTTCAGCATTGCAGTATTGATACTTTTGACATTTGAGTACTTTTCCCACCATTATGGTGGACGCATGGAAGCTGCCACATTGTGAGATCTGCTATTTTCAAGATCTTTAAAAGAATAGGGGGAAATGTGGAATATTACAACACTAAAATGCTTAAATAGTGCCCCAATAATGTCTGTCTGACATGATGAAACAAGTGACCAAATTTCCAGCAAAGATGACATCATTGACTGACATCACTACAGTGCCCAAATTTGGAGATGACATCACCGACTGCCCTGCATGGACACGGAACACCATATCTGGGCATAAAAGAGAGCCAGACCGACAGAGATAAGAGATCTCCATATAATGTAGGGGAATGAAAGGGACACAGACTGACAGCCGGATACAACGTTGCACAACTGGATTAATGGTGACTATTCTGCCCAACAGGCACTGGTCTGGGTTCTCCAACATTACTTCTGAGACTCCTCAGGGACATTCAATCCCTCATAATACTGTGCATATAGTGTGCATACCCCTGGGCACAGGACTAGTTGTTTTAAATCACAGAATAGCCTAAGAAGAATGCAGCTGGAATAAACAATATTGCAAACAATTGAGAAAACAAAAAAAGAACAGCACTGCTAGCTTAAATCAACAGCTAGTGTTCCAAGAGACTCCAAGAGAGTTAACTGTGAGTGAAAATGTGTGATTTGTGTATACCGTTTCCTCCCTCCATTTTAATTTCTCCAATATAAATTGGTGAAGCTCGGGCACTTTTTTCTTAAAGTCGGTGAGTGCTACCATACATCTTTGGACGCAGTGTTCTGAAGCGTGTGTGTGTGTGTGTGTGTGTGTGTGTGTGTGTGTGTGTGTGTGTGTGTGTGTGTGTGTGTGTGTGTGTGGTGTCAGTGAGTTTCCTTAAATTGCTTTGCTTTTTAGAACACTGGTAATGAGCCGGGCAGGCAGAGCAGAGCCGAGCAGAGCAGAGGCCAGGGGTGTCACACCAAATTCTGGGCCCTGGGTACAAGGATTCACTCACATTTTGTGCTTTAACTATTGAAAAATAGCAGATATACAAGTTCACAGCGCGGCACTCGGTGCTGCGCTGCGAGCTTGTAGATCTGCTATTTAATATCGTTAACATTTGTGTGGAGTCTGAATATTTCAAACCCTTCAAAGGTTTTTTGAAAAAAAACTATGTTTCTATGTCAGTGGTGCTCAAACTTTTCATGTGAAGCACCCCCAAAATGAATTGTATTTGGCCACGGACCACCATCTCAAAATATTTAGTTCCAGGGACCCCCAGATGCAAGATTTTAGTTACAAATGTTCAATAAAAAAATACATAATTTTCAAAGATTTGCACACATTTTCACGATTTTTCAAAAATAGCAGATCTACAAGCTCGCAGCGCGGCACTCGGTGCCGTGCTGTGAGCTTGTATATCTGCTATTTTTCAATAGATAAAGCATAAAATAATTAAGGCCTCTCCACCTTGGGCCCTAGTAAGATCAGTCCCACTCTCCCCACCCTTGTGACGCAGAGGCACTCCGTTCACTTTGCTCTGCCAGCAACTTAAGCCGTCCGGCTCACTGTGCTGCAATCCTGTTAGTGCTGTGTGCTGCTTGTGACAGTGCATGTCGGTTGTGTCGGGTGTGTGCGTGTGTGTGTGTGTGTAGGGGCGTCACAAGCGGGGGGGGGGGGGGGGGGGGGGGAGACTGAGTTACTAGGGCCCAAGGTGGAGGGGCCCTAGTAACTTTAGCTATTGAAAAGTAGCAGATCTACAAGCTCACAGCGCGGCGCAGCGAGCTTGTAGATCTGCTATTTTTGAAAAGTCGTGAAAATGTGTGAAAATCTTTGAATATACGTATTTTTTAAGCGAACATTTGTAACTAAAATTTGGCTTCTGGGGGGGGGGGTCCCTGGAACTAAATATTTTGAGATGAGGGTCCATGGCCAAATACATATCATCTTGGGGGTCCTTCACATGATTTTTCAAAAATAGCAGGTATACAAGCTCGCTGTGAACTTGTACCGGTATATCTGCTATTTTTCAATAGTTAACATTCATGCATGGGAGCCCACAGTTGTACCCAGGGCCCAGAATTTGATGTGACGCCTGTGTGTGTGTGTGTGTGTGTGTGTGTGTGTGTGTGTGTGTGTGTGTGTGTGTGTGTGTGTGTGTGTGTGTGTGTGTGTGTGTGTGTGTGTGTGTGTGTGAGAGTGTGTGAGAGAGAGAGAGAGAGAGAGTGAAGAAACAGGTCTTTAGCGCTGCATGCAGGGCTCTGAGGATGGCAATGTTGAACCGTAAAATGCTAGAGCTCGATCAACGTCACGTTTTGGGGGCTCTATATGCCGATTCCATGCCCATTTTTGGTGTTTTTGATGGGGGTGTTTATATATTTTGTATGTTTGTGTGGAAATCCTTGAAAATTATTTGCCATTTTTTAGGTTAAGTGTCCCAAGGAGACATCAAATGTCTCTTTTGGGTCTGGGGCTGTCACAACCTGGTATGGCCCGTAGGGCCATGACAAATTGAGGAGGCCACGTTGTAGTGGTTTTAAAGGCTAACAATAATTTATTAACAAAAAGGTTTAAATGATATTTACAAGAGTTTGAGGCGTGTAAGTCAGAATCAGTAGTGTCAGCAATGCATGGATGTGGTAAGTGTAGTGTGGGGTGTTGTAAGGTGTATAAACTGAAAGATAAGGGAATTAACAAAAAGGGTGCTGTCGTCTTGAGAGGGAGAGAGACAATAATGAGTGTGCCACGCAGACTTTTATAGGCCTCCAGGGAGTACTGGCCAGGTGCTCCCAATACCCCTAATCATCCACCTCATTGGCCGACACCCATAGGCTGGGAGAAGCATACATATACAGGGATCCACCGTATATAGACTACACAGGCCCTAAAGGCCATGCAGGCCAAGGGGCCGTGACTTTTATAGGGCCGTGACAGGGGCTGAAAGTGTTTGGGGACCCCTGGAGTTCCATCAGCACACTGCTCTTATAAGAGTAAAAGGTCATGGAAAGTCATTATTTGATTGGTCGTGAGCGTGTAGGCGATTGAATCCACCTGCACTCCAACCTATACCCACCTCGATCTTAACAACACCCAAGTAGCCTACTCCTTATTTCCTTACTTGTTTTTGCTCTCTGGTGTGTGTGTGTGTGTGTGTGTGCGTGTGTGTGTGTGTGTGTGTGTGTGTGTGTGTGTGTGTGTGTGTGTGTGTGTGTGTGCGTGTGTGCGAGCGAGTGAGTGCTTATGTGCATTCGTTCCTGCGTGTATCTCCAGGGGTCCCACTGATATCTGATATAAATTACAATCTGCCATCAGCTCTCGATCTTGGCGTGTGTGTGTGCGTGTGTGTGTGTGTGTGTGTGTGTGTGTGTGTGTGTGTGTGTACTGTATGTGTGGTTCCCATCCCTGTGTGACCATCCTCTGTGAAAATTACTTTTTCTCGCCACAGTCCTTGCCTCCCCCCCCCTTCTCTCTCTCTCTCTCATACTGTGGTACAGTAAACCTCATTCACATTCACATCCACGCCACAGCGTCCCCAGGACTCCCGCCACCACCACCGCGGTCCCCCTCCCCTCTCCTCCCGCGGTCGTCGTCTCGTCTCAGCAGAGACAAACCGCCGGCTTCTGAGTTTTTTTTTTCTTTTTTTTTTACTTCGTGTTCATGTTCTTCGTGTTCTGGTTTCTTCTCGCTCCCTCTTTCAGTTTCAGTCAGGCTTTCAAAAAACTTGAAAAATAGGCTATATACGGCTACAACAATTGATTCTTCTTCTCGATTTCTCTTTGATAATCTAAGCACTTTATTTCCTTTTTAGATTAATGAAGTGAGGTGAAACAGAATCTAATGTAGGCTAAATATGTTTTTAATTAAACTGATTATACTGAAGAAAGATTGAATACGAATTTCTTTTTAAATGTGACCTTTTCCAACGAATACCAGAAGCTTGCCTGGTCTGATGGTTTATGCTTTTTGATTGATTGATTGAGGTATTTATTAGAAGTTTTGGATGGGAAAAGGTACAGTTTCATGACAGTTCACTGATAAAATGTTAACCAAAAAGAAACTTGTGTAAGGCAAAGCGTGTTTGTTATTTTCCATTGAGATCCTTAATATCCTTATATACCTCTGTGCCTAAGCGGTTAAACCTAACCTTATTCCTAACCTTAACCTCAGTAAAACTGTGCCAACACCTAATCATATTCCTAATCTTAACCTCAGAACGATATTTGTAATCCTAAATTCCTAATTTATTTCTAACCTTATCATCAGTAAAACAAATACAAGAAGAAAAACCTCTGAGTTTCTTTCCGGCGACTTACCGGTTACCTTTGAAGTATATCTGATCAGACAATAAGGCATAATAATTCAGCATAATATCAACTATTGTAATGAAGTGTGGAATTTGAGCAAATGGCTGTGTAGACAGCCTCACTCCAAACCTCCCCAAGGCAAGACGAGATCTGATTAGGTTTGTTTGTGTTTCAACTGAGTTCTAAATCCTGCTCTTTGTTTAAATGGCCACCTGTGGACCCTAAAGTCATAAGTGAGGCATCTGCTGAGCTCCTATCTTATCCATCTATGTGATTAGCTCAGGGGACAACAGGCTGGCCGTCCCATCTTGTCTTCTTGACATATACATTCCTTAGCAAAGTATAATTTAAGGCAGATGCGAACACATGTTTTTAAGGGCTTAGATTTATATAAGTGAGACATACAGTATATGCATTGCACATTAAAGTAGACATTACATTAAGAGTGAGTTAATTCTTAGGTTTAGTTCTGACATGACATCTTGACATGAGACACATGGTAACCTATTTTGGGAGAAGTCCCCACAGGCAGCGGAAAACTACAGGCCATCTCCAAGCCAGATCTTTCGTTAGATTGGGGACAACTGCCTGCACCTTTGACCTGGTCAGAAGATGAGATCATAGATTTAGACCACTCCTCTGCCTCCTCTTTGTCTGATCGGTAACTGTATTTAAAGTGACTAAATGTTTGAGTTAGGAGGAGAGAGGCCCGCGAACGGCGGCGGACTGTCAGGAAAGCTGGTAGCTCCGGCTTCAGCAGGAATGCATTGACTCATGGAATCGATCTATACTTTGTCAATAAAGGAACAACGCTATGGAACAACAACACTGCTGTCTTCATCTTTCCTCCCAAGTCCTTCCTGGACCTTATAGAAATTCAGTCTAATCAAGAAGTCTAATTTAGGAGCTATTCCAGAAACTACATAATGGTACCTAAACCATGATTTACAACAGAATGATGCTCGAAACCCGGTTGATGATGGGGTTTTTGGACTCCACGCAAAAGAACTTCAGGAGGACGCGAGATGGACTTTGATGGAGGCATGGCGTTCAGTATTTTTTTGTTCCTTTTTGGCTGTGAGTATAGTGGCTTGAGCAGAGGACAGTCAGTGAGGGTAGGCCTCGGTCATTTTTATGTCGGGATGTTTTGTTTGTCACTCGGGTGATAATTCTTCTAGTTACTCGGTATTAGACCTACGTTTTGTCTAGTCACTTGTGTGTTGGACCGGTTGGCGTAGGGCTTAGTTCGGCTAGAATAATTTGACTCTTTTCATTGACCAACTTTCCTTTTTCCTTTCCTCTTCTTGTGTGTGTGTTCGTTGTCTGCTACTAGGCTGAGTGTGTATGATAGAGGTTTATTCTTGTCTAGTATGTAGAGGGGGTATTCTCTTTGTCTGAATGTGTGGGGGAAAGAGTGTGTATGTGAAGGGGTTAACAAGGGCCACAGCGCACGTAGGCTGCATGTACGGTATAGTCAGGGGTTTATAGGCTACATTTTGGGGTAACTTGTTTTATTTGGAGTATTGATATAAGTTATCGAGATATGTTTGTGATATCTCGAAGAGGGGAGGGTATAGGTATAGATCGTAACAATATCATTTATTTATTGGGATTTATTGGGATTGTAAAGGAAGTATCATAAATTCATGTAATGGGGTTTTAATGTGGGATAAACATTTTGAAGACAAAGGTTACACTTTAACAGAAGTAATTATTCAGTAGGTAACTAAAAGTAACAGACAGTAGACTAGGATATCTATCTTGATAATTTTATTGGGATTTCAAATTTAAGGGGTTAACTTTCAGATTAAAAGTAGTGATTAATTACATTGGGGACAAATGGTCAATGTTTGTGTATGAGTGAGAGAGTGTGAGTGAGTGAGTTGAGTGTGAAGAGGAGTGAGTGATCTCAGGGTCTTACTTTCTAAGATTAGGCTGTACTGTAAACTTCCTTTCTTCATTTCTCTTCTTTGTGTGAAAGTCTTGTGAGAAGTTAAGCAGGAAGGGACAGCCTGTTACACTAGGCCTGTATGTAAATGAGTGTGTGTGTGTGTGTGTGTGTGTGGTTGAAGACATTGGCCCCCAATGCAAATGAGTGTGGGTGTGAGTGAGTGCGCCTGCAGGCAGTGCAGGGGACATACTGTGAGTGACTGCTGACCCCCGACCTGTGTCTGTGACATCTGTGTGTGAGTGAGATCTGAATGAATGTGTGACTATCTCTCTCTTTATCTTTCACTTTCTCTACTATTATTACTTTTGTAAACAAGACACCATCACTTTTTTCGTCTTCGTTTATTTTTTACTCATTTAGTTTTAAGATGGATTCTGAGAAAGTTATGACGCCGGCAGAGGTCATACAGGAAAGTAGCACAGTTTTTAATGGTGTTTTAGAACTTTCTAAAAAATGGGCACGACGTTGGCAAGACATTTGGTTCGACCAGGGAACATTTGAGATAGAGCGCATTAGGAAAATGAAAATTCTGGTCAGTACGTATAGAGCAGGTCAGAAAACAGCAAAGCGGACAGAGAAGCGTCGTGTCGAGTTGGCCGTTTTAGCATTATTTTTTAGAGAGGCACAGCGGCTGATCCGCCCCCTCGAAGAAAAGGAAGTATGCAAATCTGCTTCTCTGCATGTGACATCACATCTGTCAGCATGTGAAGAGCCACCACCTTTTCTACCTATGCATCCTTATTTTTTTCAACCTAAGCCTCTGCCATGCTTATCACAGCCACAGAGGGCAGAGAGCAGGCCGCCTCCCTGTATAGAGACATTGACACTGGCAGCACGAGAAGAGTCTCCATTAGGAGAGGAGAAGCAGCCAGCTACGACCGCAGCAGCTGCAGCAGTACCTTTTGGACTGAGCACCAGGACGAGTCATGGAGAGAAGGAGTCAGCGATGACACCAGCAGATCTACCTGAGCAAAGCAGAACAGGCCGCAGCCTGCACAAGAGAAAGGTGATGATGACTACAGCGAGAGGAGCTGCTGACCGCCGCAGCAAGGACAGCAGATACAGTGATTACAGCAGACGCCACAGTAAGGAGAGCGCTCACCGCCGTGACGACAGAGGACATTGGCGTGCCCGCCATGTTGGCAGGAAGTGCACAGAACGTTCCTGTCTACCGGACGACACCAGCTCAGCAGAGGAAGATTCTACGGAGTCTCAAGTGGACAGTGACAGTGACAGAGACAGAGACAGAGACAGTGACAGTGACAGTGACAGCGACGAGGAGCAGAGAAACCTTTTTGAGACTTTGATCGCTATTGGCAAAAAGTTGAAGAGACACCAAGCACAGTGTGTCCGCTTGACTAAAAAACTGAGTCAGCTTTCAGCGGCAGAAACTGAGCTAACAACGACTTTTGATGACATTTTGAGGAAGATTAAGAAGTCAGGTGTTCACCGAAGAAGTATGACTGAGGAGAGTCAAAACCTAATGAACCCTCAGGAGACGAGGAAGCGCAGAAGAACAGATGACGACCACTGTCAAACTACCAAGCGTGTCATCAGAAGAGCAAGCGCACCACAGAGCAGGAGTCCTGAACCGAGACAGGAGGATGAAAGCATGTCTCAGTACACTGTGAAACAAGCACCAGTGTTCCTCAGAGACCAGATTCTGGCGAGAGCACCCAGGCGCAGACTCCTGCAACTCATGGATATCCGCGGTAGACAGGATGTCCATCAGTGGCAGGAAGTGACCTCACAACAAGCGTCTGGATTTTATTATATTTATTATAATAATTATATTTATACTTGCTTATTATACTTATTGCTTAGTTATTATGCTTATTACCCTTATTATATTTATACTTATTATAACTCTATGGGTGTAAGAGTATTTTTCGCGGGCAGGTCTTTCAGTCCGAGTGTATCAAAAAAGCAACTGGGTTAAGCACCGAAGACTTAAGTTGTAAACACTCCCATTTCACCATCAAGCATCCAGCAGCGAGCAGAATGAATGGAGGGAGATAACCCCGACGGTAAGACAACATAAATAGTCTATTAATTATCTTTTTTTGAGGAAGGAAACGGCCGCGTAACTTGATCTGCTGTTCACACCATACTCTATGGTTCACACCAACACCGGGTGAATTTATTAACGGTCTAGGGTAGCTCTGTTAGCTCTGTTAGCAAGCTAGGCTAGCGTTAGCTCTAGAGCTAGGCTAGCGTTAGCTTGTACTGTGTTCATTATTCACATATCGATCGATCCAGACTCATGAATGATACTGTATTTGAACGTGGATCATCCTGCTTCAAAAACTGAATAAGATCAGTGGTGCCAATCTGCACACTTTGGGTGTGCAGGCTTATCTGTTGTGGCATTGGTTTTCAACCCTTTTCACATCAGGGTCCATTATTTATTCAGAATTTGATTTGAGCCACGGACACCCGTTTGATGAGATGTTGCCTCTCGGAACCAAAACTTAGAATATTTGTTGTTGTTGGATAAGATTTTGTCCACAATTCCATTCTGTATCGATGTGCCATAGGAGAGATAACAGACAAATGTTGATCAAAATTATTCTACATTTTCTAATTGTGTGGACTTCTTGTAAATCAATTATACAATATTTTTTACTCTTTAAAGCATAAAATGAAAGCGTTGCAAATATAATAGATCGGGGTCCAACCTATGTTCCCCAGGTTCTATGTTCCCCAGGTTCTATGTTCCCCACCTCACAGCATTAGTTTAGTGAGGTTATGGTTAGGGGTAAGGTTAGGTGGTAAGAAAGTGGGGAACATAGAACCTGGGGAACATAGGTACGGTCCCTAATAGATCTACAAGGGTCCATTTAGTTACTAACTCTCCATCATTTAGCTGGGGACCACCTGGAACCCCCTCAAGGACCACTGGTTAAACCACTGTGTTGTGGAACCCCTCTGCTTGGTTTGTAATGAGTGTTTATTTGCTTCAAATCTTTGTTTCCCTCTGTTTCTTCTAATCTCATCCTCTCCACACAGATGTGACGACATGGCTACAGAGCATGTTAACAGGAAGGGGGGCACAGAGGAGCAGGAACCAATGGAGACACCCAAGCTGTTGTAGTAATCCGCTCTGTTGGAGGCTGGGCTGCCTCAGAAGGTTGCTGAGAAACTAGACCAGATCTATGTTGCAGGTAAAGAGCCAACTGGTTTCTAACGCATCAGTCCAATTCACCATACACAACACACACTCTCGTTAATGTTAATGGGACTATTAATGTACTATTTATGTACATTTGATCAGAAGTATGCAGTATTTATTTATTTTGTTTATTTATTTTTGTGTCAGCATGTTGGCACTGGAAAAACTGTTATTTAAATGATCTGAATAATCCTGTAAGGGATGGGCTGTGATGCAGCCAGACACAAAAATAAATAATTAACATATGGCACTTTATATTGATTCAGGCATTTTGCTCCTCCACACACGGCTATGTATTAGAATTATTGGTCATATACCATGATATTTAATTCATTCATACTGTTGCAAATCCTTTCTCCATCCCACCCT
Source organism: Nannobrachium achirus (assembly GCF_963921795.1). NCBI lineage: Eukaryota > Metazoa > Chordata > Actinopteri > Myctophiformes > Myctophidae > Nannobrachium > Nannobrachium achirus. The sequence goes on from NC_137832.1 coordinate 52,914,095, forward strand.
TTCTTAAACACAGAGGGTCTCACTGATGTCATCCTTTACCACCAACCGGATGACAAGAAGAAGAACTGGGACTTCTGTTTCACGAGTGTGAAGACCATTAAACGCCAGCTCAAGCTCGGCGCCGGCTGATGAGTGGCAAGTTTGCTGCTGGAGAACTACTGTAGACCTTAGAAACGGCAGAACCAGCATTCCAGCTTTTCCTCAAGGACATTGTGGTTCCTCAGTAATAGTGTTGCTGCAGTAATCACGTGACCAGATATGGTCACGTACTGTACTGGCCACTCCGTTGTGCAAAGCAACTAACACTGAGGACAGTCCTCCAATTCACATTTCGTCACATGTTGTTTTCCCCATGCTTTACACCGTACATGTATCGGCACAGATAAACCACGACTACATTTATTGACAGCGTATACTCGATTCCCCAGTCCACCACAATTACACCTTCAGAGTTGACATCTTCACGTGTGAGATCTTTTAAAATCAGTGAAGTGTCCCCTTTGCTCCATTGTTCTGTACAAAAAGAACTTAGGAGTACAATACAAAGAAAGCATGAGAGGACAAGACATTACAACTGAATCTCATCTGAAATGTGTATGTGTGGACCAATCCCGTGGCCTGTATATTGATATTCCAAACTCAATACTGATGCAAATATGAGGATGATGAGGATGATGAGGAAGGAGGCACTGATGTGGGTATCAACTCTGAAGGTGTGATTGGTGGACTGGGGAGACACTGAGGAATTGAGTGTATATTGATGGTCCAAAGTTAATACTGATGCAGGTGAAGGTGGCACTGATGTGGGTTGGACCACTGAACTTGAGTCACGTGGCACGATAGTTTGGTTATTACGACATGCAGTCAAATGTAATACCATGTCCTCTTTAGGCACTATAGTTTTAGTACAAGATGGGCAAAGTAATGTCCTGTGTCCTTGCACCTGCAGATGATTGTATCTGTAAGGGAACAATAGTTTTCCTTCAAAATCATATGACAAATAGGTGAAATTAATACTCTACAATGACTTACTAAATAAAGTTATGGCCCCTCGAATATATGTTTTGCTTTATTACCAAGGTGATATAGCCCCAAGTAACAGATTTTAAATCTATAGTAATTGCAATGGGAAAGAGCAGTGCTACTGCTGGATTTTGTCTTCGTTGTCATGCTCCCAGAGGTAAGACAGTTTTGGTGGTACACCTCATGCTAAACCTGGATGAGCATACTTTCATGGTGCACCACTGAAAAAGGTTTTGTACAGTAGGTACAGTGTCTCTAGTAGTAAACAAAAATTATAGACAAAGCACAGAAAACAAAACAGATGTACACTTAGGACAGCTTATTGACATACTTTAATGGCACTTCCTTAAGATACTTAATGACTGCCATAAAGTAATCTTTGTCTTGACACTGGCTATTTTACTTGGGAAGGTTTCTGTGGAAGAGGTTTTCAACGATGGAGAATAGGGCACAAAGTTGTTTGGTACCCCAGGCAATGTTGAAAATTGTCTAAATCCACTTCTACTTAGTTGTGAGCCCTTTCACCTTCATCTGCAGGATCACAGAGGCTGTTGAGTTGTGAACATTGTTTTCAAAGTATCAGATCAAGGTAACTTTAAAATCAATTGTGCTGTTAAGTAATTAAATTCTCTATCAATAATTACATTTTCATCATTAGCTGTCTTTGGCTTCATGACGACTTATCAAAGATGAGACAGGGAAGCTGTTTCAATGTATGGGAGCATGAAAACAGGCTTTAGTATTAAGTCTTGGAAGCTGTAAACAGTGCTTATAGTTCTCAAGCACAATGCCTGATCGGACACAACCGTTTGAAATCCATTTATTACTTAATTCAATACATAGTACACATTTCCTCACAGACAATCTTTCAGGGCCACAAATCTATTCTTGCTTTAATCCTGGACAAGTCAATGTGATGTAATTATATTTTTTATTATAATTAAAATTTTTCTTTTACATTTTCTGAGGAGAACTTTAAATAAAGTTTTGACTATGACTTTACTGTGTTTGGACTGGCAATCATTCATTTCTCATCAAAAACATTGTGTGTGTGGTCCCCCCCACAGGAAGGTGCTGTGGCTAACACTTTTATGTAAACGTAATATAAAAAAAAAAACATGCACTGAGATTTTAGAAAGGTGTGTAATAAACGTATGTTAATTCAGTTAATGTTAGTTAAATATGATTGTGAATTAATGATTGTGAAAAGAAATTCTGAAGGGTCCAATATTGTTCTGATAATGTTTTTGATGGCTATGTAGGTGTGTGTGTGTGTGTGTGATTCTGTCACTTATAGTTAGATCTTTAACTGCTAACTTCTCCGTATTGTGTAAAGCAGGGGTCTTCAACGTTTTCAGGCCAGGGACCCCCAAACCGTGGGGCTAACATATTGTATACTATACTGTAATGTAGACAGATGTGACACATACTGCATTAGTATTCTACCAGCAGATGGCAGTAGCTCAGAGACTAGCCGTCAGTCATACTGCTGTATATTTCATCTGTGCACAAGTTTGGATTAAACTGAACAGAACTGCAGCCTTGTTCTCCTGAGTGTTCTCTTAATTTTACATATACCATTGTGTTTCATGTGTACATATTGTGCATTCAATAATATGCTATTAAAAGAATAGATTAATATATTCATGCTTTTATTTTAAACATGCATGTACCACTGCCATTTATAACTGACAACCAATGTCAATACTATCAATCTATCACTAACAATCTGCCAATAACACAATATTCATACATACAAGCTATTCAAAAGAGGCAGATATTTTATATTTAAAGACAAAATAATATTTTTTCTTTCTTTAAAAAAATACAATACAGATATGGATTTTGTTAATAATTATTATTATAGATAGATAGATACCTTTATTATCCCAAGGGGGAAAATGTGTTGCCCAGAGGCAGCACAGCAGTAAAGGTTATTTACAAAGTTACAGAGAAGTATGAAAAAGATAAAAAGAAAAAACAAGAACAGTACAGAGTGCAGTAAGTACAGTAAGAGCAAGGTACAACAGGAAAGGGAACGAATAATATTATTAATATAATTATTATTATTATTATTCAACAATTTCGGGGACCCCAGTATCCCCACGGACCCCCTAGGAGTCGCGGACCCCCTGTTGAAGACCCCTGGTGTAAAGCCTTTTAAATCCATGTGTTACTTCGAAACATGAAGACGAACAACGCTGCAGGGTTAGCAGCTCTGGACTGGTCCGTCCAGGGTCTCCCTCACGCTCTGCAAGGAAGCAGCCTCTAACACAGGGCCAGGAATTCCACTGCCCTACCAGCGCTACACTCTAGTCAAAATAAACTAGACTACGTCGCAACTCACAAAAACAAAGTTTGTTTTGTGTTGTTGAAAGTGTATTCTCGAGAGTGGCAAACCTCTCAGCACCCCATCCACGCTGTAAAATACACATTTTGAGCAGAACATAAAAGAAAAGGTGCGTCGTCTCTGCCCGGTGGATGTGTGAGGTCACTTCCTGCCACTGATGGACATCCTGTCTACCATGGACATCCATGAGTTGCAGGAGTCTGCGCCTGGGTGCCCCTCGATTCTGGACTATAAGCCATTGTCAAGCATGGAGGTTCTACACCTTGAGCGTCATTTGCCAAATCTTGAAGAAGGAGCTTGCGGATGGCTTAACAAGTTGGAGAAGCTTGTCTTGGATATTCCATTAGCGATGGGTGATTTTAAGAGGCTAGTTACACGTGCAACTGGACCCACTGGAGAACAGGTGTTGACTGACATCTTGACCGAAGCAGGACTACCTCAATACATCGAGAATGGAGAATATGACGCAGTCCCTTTCGCCGAGCACAGGGGTGTGCTGGGGCGTGCGTTTAGTGTCCACTATCCGTGGAATAGGACCTTGGATTCTGTAGTTATTGACCCACTACGAGAGGAGGAAGACCCAAATAACTACATTTCCAGAGTGTACGAGCAGTGGGCAGATTTAACAGGAAGAAATGCTACCCGGAGTGACATTGATGAAGCCCTGGTTAGATCAAAAATCATGCAGGGACTACCAGAAGCGATGACATCTGAGCTTGAGCTTGTACCGGAACTTTCTGCAATGAACATTAAGTCCTACACGAAACAAGTGGCACACGCGGTGAATTTAGTCCGTAAGAGAGAGGCCGACGAGAAGTCGCAGGCTTTAGCCATAAAAAGGAGGCTACAGAAAGCACAGCTTGCAGAGATCATGGAGAAACGACAACCACAAGGAAGTCAGCCATTGCCATGCGCTGAGCCTGTCAGCTACCCGCACACAGAGCAAAAGGTGCCACAATCGGTGCCTATTCCCCCATTTGTGCCGCAGTACGCAACAGTTCCGGATGCTTATCAACCAAACCAGTTCCAGAGGCTGCAACAGATCCCATCGTATTATTCAGGTTGCTACACTTGTGGAGAGATGACGCATTTCACGAGAGACTGTGCAGTGCGTCCACCTTTCCCACGGCAGCAGAGACGACGAGGGAAATTGAAAGCACCCTGTTATATTTGTCACAAGAGAACGCATTTTTGGAGACAGTGCAACCAAAGAGAGGAACAGTGTCCACCTTGGAGATTAGCTGCCCAACAGAAGGAGATGGAGCCAACGAGCCGTCAGATGGGTCTATTCTACTACAGACAAAATTCAAACAACTGGAGGGAAGTTGATTATGGAGAGGATGACTATTATCCCCTGGAACAAGTGCTGACAGTTTAATTGCCCAGACACCTACAGTGGAGGCAACCGCCTGAGATGAAGATGAGAGGAGCACCCTATGCCCCGTCCGCTGTCAGAAGATGTGTCATTGCCCTTTCCAAGAAGGATGACAGTTCCTTGCCCCGCCCCCAGTGTCACTTTTGACACAACCATGCCATCTAAAGCCCCCTTTCAGTGCTATTCTGTGGCACGTGTGTCCTTCACACTCTATCCCTATGCTCTATCTAATCTCTAACTCTTTCTTTCTATCTTTTGCTCAGTCAGTATGGCCAAAGTAAAGTGCATATTTTTGTGTGCATTTTGTACATGAAGACCAAGAAGAAGATCATTTTTCGCGTTTTTCCTTTTTTTAAGTTTAAGAAAAGACATTCATTTTGCGTTGAGTCTCAGGAAAAGAAACTTATGAAGTGTGTGTCTATGATGTTACAGGTACAATTCCGAAAATTCCCCTACAATCATGGCAGATAACATTTTGGCCATGCCCAAAAAAAGGTGGATAGGAATATTTGTTTCTAGTTCGGTGTGTATGAATTTTACCATGTCTGGCTTACTTTTGCATTCATGAACGTATTATTCATCTGCATCCTACTACAGGCGATGATCCAAACTACATTGGTTCATTATGTTCCTGTATAGTCATGGACTCCCATAGCTCCAATACATTAGGTCAATATAGTTGATTGTATCAGTGAGTTTGTTTTATTTAGCTTTGTTCAACTACCTTTGATGTTCTGAATTGTGTTGTAGTTGTTTCACTGCCCAGAGGGGACAGCCAACTGCTATACAATTTGACCATCCTGTTAGGTGTTTTTATTAAGATGATGATGACGATCTTGTTTTATTCAATATTTTTTGGGGTTGTTTAGTTAAGTAATCATGATAGTCTAATTGCTCTACAGTTTGTACTGCCCATAGCGACAGAGAACTGTGTTACAATCAGATTAATCTGGAGTTTAACACGGATGGATGGATGGAATCGTTTTTTGGAAGAATGTAACTTTAAGCTGTAATATCTATGTAGACCAGTGGTTACCATGTACGTCTGATCAGTTGGGTGTCGAAATATATTGTCTATATTTCGAAGAGGGGATGTGAAGTATATCTGATCAGACAATAAGGCATAATAATTCAGCATAATATCAACTATTGTAATGAAGTGTGGAATTTGAGCAAATGGCTGTGTAGACAGCCTCACTCCAAACCTCCCCAAGGCAAGACGAGATCTGATTAGGTTTGTTTGTGTTTCAACTGAGTTCTAAATCCTGCTCTTTGTTTAAATGGCCACCTGTGGACCCTAAAGTCATAAAAGACAGTGAGACTGCCAGGCATCTGCTGAGCTCCTATCTTATCCATCTATGTGATTAGCTCAGGGGACAACAGGCTGGCCGTCCCATCTTGTCTTCTTGACATATACATTCCTTAGCAAAGTATAATTTAAGGCAGATGCGAACACATGTTTTTAAGGGCTTAGATTTATATAAGTGAGACATACAGTATATGCATTGCACATTAAAGTAGACATTACATTAAGAGTGAGTTAATTCTTAGGTTTAGTTCTGACATGACATCTTGACATGAGACACATGGTAACCTATTTTGGGAGAAGTCCCCACAGGCAGCGGAAAACTACAGGCCATCTCCAAGCCAGATCTTTCGTTAGATTGGGGACAACTGCCTGCACCTTTGACCTGGTCAGAAGATGAGATCATAGATTTAGACCACTCCTCTGCCTCCTCTTTGTCTGATCGGTAACTGTATTTAAAGTGACTAAATGTTTGAGTTAGGAGGAGAGAGGCCCGCGAACGGCGGAGGACTGTCAGGAAAGCTGGTAGCTCCGGCTTCAGCAGGAATGCATTGACTCATGGAATCGATCTATACTTTGTCAATAAAGGAACAACGCTATGGAACAACAACACTGCTGTCTTCATCTTTCCTCCCAAGTCCTTCCTGGACCTTATAGAAATTCAGTCTAATCAAGAAGTCTAATTTAGGAGCTATTCCAGAAACTACATAATGGTACCTAAACCATGATTTACAACACCTTTCCAACACTTGCTTTGTAAATAAAGTTTGAGTTTTTGAGTTGAAGTCTAGAGAGGGTTTACTGTAAGTGGTTAAGCTTATAATAATATAGCTTTACAAGTGGATGCTCTCTCTCTCTCTCTCTATCTCTATCTCTATCTCTCTCTCTCTCTCTCTCTCTCTCTCTCTCTCTCTCTCTCTCTCTCTCTCTCTCTCTCTCTCTCTCTCTCTCTCTCTCTCTCTGTCTCTCTCTGCCTCAGTTCATTTCATGGTGATAATATACTGCCTTGAACGTTCGATAAAACAATACTGCCAACAAGCATCAAATAAGCAGTGGAACAGAAATAATCAACTTTTTTGTAATAATGAATCCTATTTCCCTTGTGCCAATGTGATCGTGGGGTGTGTGTGTTTGTGTGCGTGCGTGCGCGCGTGTGCATGCTTATGCCCCTGTATGTATGCGTGCGTGCGTGAGCATACAGTACCTCTGTGTTTGTGTGCGTGCATGTGTAGGGTGAGGGTGGCTATGTCTGTACCGTAGTGCCTGTAAGTGGGTCTGTATCAGGGATCGACAGCCTTTTTTAAATGAAGTGCCATGTTTTTATTTTCTTCATAGTCAGTGTGCCATATCAACATTACATTTAATGTACACCACATCAAAACAAAATGTTTCGAACACATTTTCCATATACTTACCAACCTTTATTTTCATCATCAGTACATTGTAATCATCATTAGATTCAATAACTCCACCTATCTCCCAGACTCCCTCCCAAGTCAGAGTTCGCAGTTTGAATGAATGTAGAATTATGTTCAAGATTGTGAGGGGAGTTAATTTAATTGACCCTTTTTTAAATATTTGTTTATTTCAAAAGAAAAAAACACTCTCTCTGACACACTGATGCCAGTGATCACCCTTCCCTGTGCCCAAGGTTTCCTACCCCTGGTCTGTATGGACATTTGGGGGACATTTCCGCTATTTCTATGCACCATCAATTCGACTAAGGGAGTTGGCAGGTTAGCTACTCTCCCGCATCACGGTTACTAAGGTTAGGGTTAGGGTTTGGGTAGGTTTAGGCACACTCGCCCGTGTCGGCAGGTTAGCATTTCACCACGTTAACATTCACCCGAGTCGAACAGATGCTTTGTCGCAATATCGACACACTCCCTGAACATTTATCCATTTGCTTCTACTGTATACGAAGACACATTGCAGGTCAAAATCCAATAAGTAATGGAACTGATTTACCTCCATATCTATCCTCTCTCTCTCTGTCTCAACCTGTCTTCACACCCCCCCCACTCTCTCTCTCTCTCTCTCTCTCTCTCTCTCTCTCTCTCTCTCCCTCTCTCTCCCTCTCTCTCAGAATTTCTTATTGAATAAGTGGTAAAGCTACTTTACAGCTCTATTACTGAGGCAGACACCGGCCGACTCTTTACTTTAACTAATTAAGCCCTAGACAGATAGACCGCATAAAGTCTAGGTATAAAAAGTTCTGTGGTGTGTGTGTGTGTGTGTGTGTGTGTGTGTGTGTGTGTGTGTGTGTGTGTGTGTGTGTGTGTGTGTTTGTGTGTGTGTGTGTGTGTGTGTGAGAGAAAGAGAGAGAGAGAGAGAGAGAGAGAGAGAGATTTGTTTGCAATATATGTGTATGTTGCAGTCTGTGTGTATAAAATAAAAATCTGTTGACTATGGACAAACGTTTATGTGGTTTCATCTTCCAATTAAGAATGCACACATGCGGCTCATTGTGTGAGTGACTATAAGCTGGCCTTTAGCATGTGTGTGCCATCTAAATGTTGGCAGAACGGTGCGGGCGGGCTGCACTGCTTCTATTTTCACATGGAGACTGATGGGATGAGAGGTTCCATTTTAGGAGGCAGCCGTGCTTATAAATCGCTCAATGCTGCCATGGCAAAGTGGCGGGCAGAGGGAGACAGAGAAACTAGAGGAAAAGTGATGACTGAGACAGAAAGAAAGAAAGAAAGAAAGAAAGAAAGAAAGAAAGAAGAGAAAGAAAAAAGAGAAAGAAAGAAAGAAAGAAAGAAAGACACAACAACAAACAAACAAACAAAGACATAAACCAGTAAGACGCCCCATGGACGAGAGGCGACTTCGCCCTTTAGGTCGAGGTTGCGCTGAAACAACAGAGACTGACACAATATGTCCAAATATGAGCATTCCCAAATATGGGCTTAAAATGATGACATCAGGAATCTTGGCTATATATGGAGCGTGACATAAGGCTATATGGAACATGACATGAGGCATGACTGACGCACAGACCATTTATGGGCATTCCCAGATATGGGCTTAATATTGATGACATCAGGGATCTTGGCCATATGGAGCGTGACATGAGGCGTGACACACAGATGGACGGACATGATCTGCAGGTTTTCATACAAAATGCGACCTACAGTCTCTGTCTGCTTTCAAATCTCTCTCTCCATGTGCTGTGCCTGGCTGCCCTTGTTCGTATTTTTGTTGTGCAGAAAAGCAGAACATTTGGTTTCAGCTACCTCTCCACCACCCCACCCCACCACCCCACCACCCCTCTCTTTCACTCCTTTTCGCCCGTCTCGCCACCCATCCAAAGCTAAAATGCTTTCTTAAATCGTCTGATCAAAGCAGAGACAGCTGAAAGCTTTTTGGCACAGACGGGTGCTCAAGGTAATCATTTCTGGAACGAGTCATTTCCCATGCGGTAACAAACAAAGGGAAAAGTGTTATTTCCTGGCCTTTTGAAAGGGAAAATGGGTGGGATGTGCGTTTGGACGCCACATTTTGCTTTTTGGCCTTCATTTTGGTGAGCAGTCACTTAACATGTATGCCCGGTTTCTTTTTTTGTTTATCCACGATGACATTTTTTTTGTACTGTGAACTTTAAAAGAATTGTCAAGAAGATGCAATTCAATTCATTTCTCAGATGAAAATGTGCCCCAAAATATAATAGGCCTACAGTGTTAACATGCACAGTATAGGTTTTATTAAAATGTAAATATCAGACTGTATTATGAGCTTGTAGATTGTCTATATTCTAAATAGACACAATATAAAATAGGCCTCCATGTAGTAGGCTATCCACATAGCGTTCATTCACTTAATATCCCACATAGTATTATTCCCTTTAGTATCCACACATGCCTGCTCTTTTGGTCATGACCTTGTTGCCAGCACCTTGCCCTGTCACTGCACCACACCCACAGTTACTGGCTGTTTTTATTCCATCCTTCCTCTGTGTGTCACTTCTCTCCATCTTATTTCCACTCACGCTTTCAGGCACGTGCACACATAGACATCAAAGGGGGCTTGAGTCCCTGCCCTTTTATACATCTATAAAAAAGTGCCCTCTCCAGACCATGAATGCAGTTTTTACTATGGTGAAAGAAATGCAAATGCCCCTCTTTCCATGCCATACCTGTCCAAACTCTCCAGAACTTGAATGCCTCATGTTGAAAGAATTGCCCTCACTGTGAAATTCATGCCGTACGCCACATCAGTATTGCCTTTTTTATGCTTAGTTTAGTGTGGTATCAAGTACTGAAAATAGCCAACCTCCAAGCTCACAAGCAAGTTGTGAGCTTGGAGGTCTGCTATTTTCAATATTTTCACCAAAAGGCCCCCCTTTTAGACATTTCAGCCCCTGCCTCTCTAACATTCTCTGCACGTCCCTGCACCCTTTTCTCTTCTGCCCCCTCCCTGTCTCTCTCTCTCTTTCTCTCTCCCTCGCTCACACACACACACACACACACACACACACACACACACACACACACACACACACACACACACACACACACACACACACACACACACACACACACACACACACACACACCGTTGTCTGTTCTCTCAGGTGAGTAATGTCATGCGTGAACAATGGCCTATTGTGTGTTATCGAGCTGCCCAATTCCCCTTCTCCACCTCTCCGTCTCCATCTCTCTCTCTCTCTCTCTCTCCATCCCCCTCTCCACGTCTCTCTTCATCGTTCCCTTCTCCATCTCTCTCTCTCTCTCCATCTCTCTTTCCACCCCCCTCTCCATCACTCTCTCCATCTTTATCTCCATCACACTCAATGTTTCTCTCTCTCTCCCTCCTTCCCTTGATCTGGCTCTCCCCTGCTTGAGGCATACACATCGGTGAAGATAAGAGAGTAAGGTAAAACTAGACACGTGTGCACGGTTGCACTGACGCAAGTCGCGAGGAATCCTCTGGGAAATGAATTCCGTCTTACCGTTCATAATACATATTGTGATGTCAAGTGAAGCATGACCAATCCTGTCTGATTGGACATTGTACTGTCCTAGATATCCAACCTTACAACCCCAATGACATCAGTTAAAAGGTTAACAAAAAAAAAACAGGTTAACTTTAGCTGGCATAAAAGTTCCCGGACCCAGAACGATAGTATGTTGCCAATAGCAACCACACAGACGGATGGATGGATGGATGAATATTGATGAGGTCAGGGATGTGTGACATGAGGCGTGACACACGGACGGACGGACATGATCTGCATGTTTTCATACTAAATGTGACCTACGGTCTCTGTCTGCTTTTAAATCTCATGATGGATGGATGGATGGACAGGAAGGGAGGAGACAGAGGTATAGAATGGATGCATGAAGAGAAAGAGAGAAAGCGAGAAAGAGAGAGAGAGAGAGAGAGAGAGAGAGAGAGAGAGAGAGAGAGAGAGAGGATGGGATGGGATGGGATGGAGAAAGCAGGATCACAGAGGACAGGATGAACAAGTGAATAGATGAAAAGAGGGAGGGAGAGAGAGAGAGAGGGGGGAGAGAGGGGGAGAGGTGTGTGACTAATGGCATGTCGGTATTAAGGCCTTAATCAATGTTTGATTAATATTCATTGGTTTAGACCTGGCAAGGAGGCGGGGCTAATGAAACACTTCCTGCTTAGATTGATCACACACGGAACAAGGGCACGCTAACTATGCAACACACACACACTCTCTCTCTCTCTCTCTCTCTCTTGCAGACACACACACACACGCACGCACACGCACACACACACACACACACACACACACACACACACACACACACACACACACACACACACACACACACACACACACACACACACACACACGTGCAAGCACAGTTTGTACTATACTTTCCTTGTGGGGACGTCAACATTTTAGGACCTCAATTTTATGAATACCATTGTTGGTAAACCCAAATCTACAAATGAAAATAGGCAATCTACAAGCTTACAACACGTCTCGCTGCGAGTACTTCATCCACCACTACGACAGATACAGCAAAATCACTCATGCATGCATTTCACTGACATAACATTGTTTGAACTCCTAAGACTTCTAAGGGAGGTGTCCCGCATCTGAACCTGAAACGCACGCACACAGCCTGAGCCCACAGCGGTTCATGCTGCCTAATCTGCAGACTGATCTACAGTACAAGCGATAAAAGAAGATAGCCAATGGAATACAACCACCACCCTGAGGACTACAAACCTTTGAGTGTCCCACACTATCTGTACTCAGGCCCGTCGTACAGATTTTTGGGAGGGGAGTCAAGATCAAAGACCTGGGCCCCCTCCACGTGGGACCCCCTCCGCCGAAAAATACGGGTTTTTCACAGGAAATTATTCATTTTCAAAGTAAAAAAAAAATACTGTTAAAAACATTTCTACACGGTGGCAGAACCGTTTAGGCTTAATATAATAGGGTTTATATAAAGTATGATGTCTTAATCTTACCTTGGGAGAAAGTTCTTGCAGTCACTCAAATCTTTCCTACACAAACTAGACTGCTCCCGAGTCCCATTCAACAGGGGGCCCCCACCGCAGGGCCCCCCCTTTTTGGGAGGGGGAAAACAGTACCCTTTACCCCCCCCCCCCCCCCCCCATTTGGCAGCCCTGTCTGTACTGAGTAGACCTCTTCAACGAGTGCACATATAAACAGAGCTGCTACCTTTAACCCTTGCAATGCGTTAGAAAACTGGTGCCACTTTTGGTGTTAGCGAGTCAAAATTGACCCGTGATTTAACTCAGCCCAAAATACTTAAAATTAAAAATAATAAAATTATACATTTTATTTTGTTTCCTCCCCCACCTCATAGCTGACTTGTTATGTATACATATCCATGTATACACTATTCAAATATTATTTGGGGTTATAGGGTTAGGGTGTCATCTTTCAATATAGCTTGTTTTCAACTATAAAAATGTTAAATTTCGTTCATTACATGTCCTATAAATGAAGACAATGGCTAATGATGTTATCTGGCAATAATAGACTAATATTAACACACTTCCAAAAATAGATTACTTGTTTTTATTTATACACGCATGCACGCACACACACACACACACACACACACACACACACAACCTTGGTGGACAAGATTTAAGGGTGATCCAGACGTGTTCTCCCCTGCAGGCCACGTTTAATGGAGCCCTTTTATGAGGCGGACTTCACCTTTATGGCCTTATATAGACTTTAGACTGACATACAGTAGAGAGACTGCACCTTTATGGCCTTTAGACTTTAGACTGACAGAAAGAGACTGCACCTTTATGGCCTTATATAGACTTTAGACTGACAGAAAGAGACTGCACCTTTATGGCCTTATATAGACTTTAGACTGACATAAAGTAGAAAGACTGCACCTTTATGGCCTTAAAGAGACTTTAGATTCAGATTCAGATTCAGATTCAGATTACTTTATTAACCATTGTGTAATACACATAGGAATTTTCTTTGGCATACTACATTTTTGCATTCAAATAATTTTTTCACCAAACAACACCGACAGAACGCAACACGTAGTCACCACAGCAGCCATGGGCGGTGCTATCTTGGAGAACCTGCGCAACAATTCAGGGTGGTCAAACAAAAACAACAAACACAAGGAAAAACATAATGTGGAAGCGGGGGGGGGGGGGGGTTGCCTGTACGAACAGATAGAGGCGGTGTGGAGGGGAGTGAAGGTGGGTGTGTGCGTGGGGAGGTGTGTATCTGAAAGTCATGATAGTCATGTGTTTATGCAGGTGTAGGCCTGCTTATCGGCTCCGGGAAGTGAACCAGGTCAAAGCAAATTGTCTCTCCCGCGGTGTCAGGGCTATGGAGACGTCCTTGGCAGGCTGGAACAGTCCAGGAGACACAACAACAGGTGTTGAGGGTGGAAGCGCTCTTCAACAAAGTTTCCTCTCTCGCAGGAGGAGTGCGATCCAAATAGCTACGAGAGTAGAGACAGTGTTCAGATACGCTCCAGCAGGCAGGACAGGGTAGCAGACACACGAGGGAGGGAGAGAAGGAAAAAAGTGACCGCCTTCGTTGAGGAGCAGATTCTGACATAAAGTAGAGAGACTGCACCTTTATGGTCTTATTGCGACCGAAGGTCGCATATACTCTGAAGAACCGTGTCACTTGAGTGTCCTTCCTTCCTTCCGTATCCTCGTGACCGTCCGTATCCTCTGTGATGTCAGTGTGATGTCAGCGAGTTGTGACATCACTTCCTGTACAGGGCGACTACACGAAATGTGGATAACACTATATATGGAGATAGTCCAGTCCATCATGTCATATGGGACTACCGTCATAGACAGTAGCCATTGTTAATCCGGAGTCAATGGCTGACTGTCTGTACAGGAAGTGATGTCACATGACATACTTTTTATGCCCATATATGAGTCCTAACATGGAGGTGTGGATAACACTATATATGGAGATAGTCTAGTCCAATATGTCATATGGAACTACCGTCATAGACAGTAGCTATTGTTAGGTCGGAGTCAATGGCTGTCTGTCTGACTGTCTGTACAGGAAGTGATGTCACATGACATACTTTTTATGCCCATATATGAGTCCTTCTGTACCACATCTCCATGTTTAGGCAAACTCCACACAGAAAGGCCCTATCGCCAACCCAACCTAGGGTGTGAGCGATAGGGCCTTTCTGTGTGGAGTTTGCATGTTCTCCCCGTGTCTCCTAGGGTTGATACCCTCACAAAAACATGAACAAACTCCCCCCAGAATGACAACAACTAGAATCGTCAGAGAAACGCTGTGGTTGGCCAGATGGTCAAGAATTGGCGCGACCTCGCCAGGGCGAGGTCATTTGGACCTATACATGGAGAAATGGAGCAAACCTGTTTGGCCTAAACATGGAGATGTGGTACAGAATGACTCATATATGGGCATAAAAAGTATGTCATGTGACATCACTTCCTGTACAGACAGTCAGACAGACAGCCATTGACTCCGGCCTAACAATGGCTACTGTCTATGACGGTAGTCCCATATGACATGATGGACTGGACTATCTTCATATATAGTGTTCTCCACATCTCCATGTTTAGGCCCTATCGCTCACACCCTAGGTGGGGTTGGCGATAGGGCCTTTCTGTGTGGAGTTTGCATGTTCTCCCCGTGTCTCCTAGGGTTGATACCCTCACAAAAACATGAACAAACTCCCCCCAGAATGATAACTAGAATCGTCAGAGAAACGCTGTGGTTGGCCAGATAGTCAAGAATTGGCGCGACCTCGCCCTTTAGGGCGAGGTCGCATGTCACCCTGAGGTCGCATTCCACCCTCAGGTGTCTTACTAGTATAGACTTTAGACTGACATAAAGTAGAGAGACTGCACATTTATGGCCTTATATAGGCAAGGCAAGGCAAGACGGGCGAGCACATAGATAGAATGACAAAAGTGGAGGTGAAACATGTTAAAAGACAGAAGGGCGGAGAGGATGACTTGTGCTTCATGTATGTTTCGTCATACCACGGTATATCATTTACTGAAAACAGTCTGCAGACATGCCACACGGAATATTGAAGATCTGCTGTTTTCTCTCTCCATCTCCCTCTCTCCTCTCTATCTCCAAAGCAGGAAACCTTGTTTCTCCATTTTTCCACTTTTTATGTTCTGTTGTAAATTAAGGCCCCACTTCATCATCATAAAAGTAGCGAAAATAGCAGATCTACAAGCTCATCCAGAGAGCTTGTACTATAGAACGAACAGCTTGCATTGCTTTAAATCGTTTTCAGAATATAATTATAAAAGACGGAATGGATTTTACAAGGTTTCCAACCGACAGCAACGTTAACACAGGCTATAGATTTGTCCTGTTAATTTAACTCAGAATGGGTGTCAGGGGATCCATTTGGGTCCGTTTCTTACGCTCTGAGTTAAATTAACACAGGGGTTTTACTGCACTCTCTCTTTATTCCATCTCTCTGTCTCTGTCTCTCTCGCTCTCTCTCTCTGTCTCTCTCCCGCCTTTATTCTTTTCAAGCCACCTCATTCAATTTTTTTATCTCCTCTATTCTCCCCCCCCCCCCCCCCTATTTTAACACGCTGTCCCTGTATTTCACTGTCTTTATACAGGCCCATTCATCCCTCCCTATCTGTTTTAACCTTCGTTTTCACAACTCAATCTTCCCCCGATCGTCCCGTCCACACGCCTTCACTTATCTGCATCTCTCTCTCTCTCTCTCTCTGATTTATACTTCATAGTATGGCAGTGTGAGCTTGTCGATCTGCCATTCTCTGCTAAAGTTTCCCCAGAATACGGGTGTAATGCTGCGTTCAAACCTGGATAGTTCGAGCTGCGCGATTACAGTACATACAAAGTGAATGCAAAGACGAGATGACGTGCCAACGGGCGCGGCGCGAACGATGCAAAAAGGGTGACACTAACAACGCGAACGGTCGCCTCGGTATCGTCGCCCCCTTCGCAACCTGCCCACTCCACCCATCGCGTCCTGACAGCCAATCAGCGTTGATGTTGTCCGGAGACACGGGAACGTTTTGGGTGTTTAGCTTTGGGACTCCCTTTTTTCCAGGTGTTTCGCCTTGATTCTGACGTGACATAATTTCTTTCCAACGCTGACCAGCGCCACCAAAGTGAAGCGATTGAAGCGACTATAAACAAGGTTTGAATGCACCATGAGTGGTTAACTCAGTGGTTCTCAAAGTGGATTCTCTAGGTTACTTTATGTGGGTCTAAGTTGACCCATACAAGTCTGTAACTCTGAAAGTGTACAAATGGAACCAAATGAACCCTGACGGGTCCATTTGGTTCCATTTGTACACTGTCAGAGTTAAGGGGAGACCTTGAAATTTTAACATTTGAGAAACACTGGGTTTTTCAACTTCTGACTCCCATCCTGCAAAGAAAAATTTACTCCCTCTCCTCCCCTCTCTCTCCTTCTCCCCCCCCCCCCCCCCCCCCCCCCCCTCTCTCTGCCAGGCAGGGGTGGCGGTGTAGCAGCTAGTTCGTGCGGTACGGTGCATGTGCAGGAAGGATCTGTCTGCTCCAATCAAGGCTGGTATTTCTCAGAGAGCGGCCATTTTTTAAGCTAACTAATAGCGGCCCGTTGGCCCTATAAATCACGGCAACACAGATAAAAATGAAACCATCACAAAGATGGAGGGGAGAGCAGCGCGGCAGCACATCATTTCAACGCACTCTGTCTGTGTGCGAGTGTGCGAGTGTGTGTGTGTGTGTGTGTGTGTGTGTGTGTGTGTGTGTGTGTGTGTGTGTGTGTGTGTGTGTGTGTGTGTGTGTGTGCGCGCGCGTCAGGGAGAGAGATACAAAGAGTGCAAGGATATGTTAATGCCATATTTTATACTTTGTCCTATGAAAATAGCCGATCTGCAAGCTCACAAGTCACAATGCATCGTATCGAGACACAGTGTGAGCTTGTAGATCGCCTTTTTTGTATTGTTTTGGAAATATTTTGAACATTTTACTTAGAGTACTGGGGTTGTCTGCCTATGGGTTACATAGATATTTAACTTGCGCAAAGTATATTAACTCATTCATTGCCTTTTCAAAATGGCTGCCAAGTACCAGGATGCCACGTTCCTAAATTTCTAGTGCACGGATCAATTTTTAGTGCACGGATCGTGCATGCCCATGCCTATATCATGCACCATATGTGTAGTACAGTAAACTATACTGTACTGTAGCTACTGCACTTGGCTACCGCGGTGATGAAACAAACTCCATTTCCCAACATGCAGCGCGAAATTACGTCACCCGGACGTGCTGTCTGTCTCATTGACTTCCTGTTTAGCGGCTGCACAAAAATGCTGTTTTCTCCGGATTCTCGTCCTTTTTTCTTTTTTTTCTCAAAACGGCAGCCTCTTCTACCGGCCGTAACACAAACACTGTGGCTTAGAATTGATACAAAAACGGTCCTGACTGAAAGAAAAGATTTTCACGAAATAAACAGGACATACTTGGATTACATTTACTCGGATTACTTTTCTCGCCAGTACTTCGAAGGTAGGTAAAATGGCGGGTTGCCATGGGCACCAGCAAATTAAACGTTGAATAATTCTGGGCACCCGATGTGTTAACAAGAGCTTGTGATGACAAAAACACTGGATTCATTGGAACAAAAGTTTCCAATGTTACTTGATATTGTAAAGTGTTTTGAACTTTGTATTTTTGAAATTCAAGTGTGTCTGTGTGTGTGTGTGTGTGTGTGTGTGTGTGTGTGTGTGTGTGTGTGTGTGTGTGTGTGTGTGTGTGTGTGTGTGTGGGGGGGGGGGGGGGGGGGGGGGGGGTGTGGGTGTGTGTGTATGTATAAACATTATACCAAATGTATAAACGTTTACAATTAGAAACAGATTCAGGTCGGGATTAGGATTAGGATTAGGACATAGACCTATAGAAGTACGGTTTTAGGGATGAAAGATTAACTTAAATTACTTACACTTGTTATGTCGTGTGCCGGAAAATACCTGATATACAAGCCCACAACGCGTCACAGCGCAACACACTGTGGGTCTTGTAGATAGTCAGTTTTTCTTTCTTTTTTTTTCTGCATTAGGCTTATATGGTTAAAAAAGGGCATTTAAAAAAAATGGCAATTGTAAAATCACTAGGCCTATATGTTACAATGTTGATGTCCTCACAAGCACAGAAATACAAGTGTGCGTACGTGTGTGTGTGCGTGTGCGTGTGCATGTGTTCATGCGTCTACAGATGCATGCCTGGCTCTTAGCATGATGGACGGTCTGTCTTCATGCCTATCCGTCTTGCTGCCAGGAACGCGGAGCCGCAGCCGCGTTTCGCCTCCCACCACCAACACCACCTGTTGGCTCCACAGACAGCCCAACACACTTACTCTCCCTCACACAGTCATATTCACATGCACCAGCCTTACCTTTCCTCACCCCAGTCTGGCTCTGTTGCTTTTCTTGGACAGGGGCCAGGAATAGTGCAGCAGATGCACACAACAGCAAATCGTTGTTGTCTGGGTGGAAACCTTGTACCATTGTTTCCTGTTGAGATTGGCACATTTCACCCAAGTTATTTTCATCTCATTCACGTCACTTTGTCTGCTGACCTCACTCAGCAACGAAATAAACAGAAAATAAACAAAAATAAAAAATAAAACAATTCACAGGAGGCAAGCAGTGTTCACCCCATGATGTGCACTGCAATGTAGTTTCAAATGCACTACATTGCAGGCTCTTTTTGAGAGTGAATAAATAAGAAGACACGTGTGACATGTGTGATCTGGGCAGCTTCCCCCAGGAAATGTGCCAAGCTCGATAGGGAACAACGTATGTTCAGAACTGTTCGTTTTGTATTTATCATTTCAAAAATGATTTAAATTAGTGAAAATAGTTGTGTGCTTGTAGATCTGCTATTTTCACTAGTTTTGTGTGACGGTCTTGTATGATGAACCAGGGCTTTACTTTACAAAGAAATGTACAAATTAAAAACTTGGAGATACAAGGTTTCCGCCCGACAGTGACAAAATAGTTTTGGGTAGAATCGTTCACATTGGTGATATTGAATCTGATCCTTTAAATGTCACACTACCAAATGTTGGTACAAATGTATCATCTTTGGCGGTCACTCTTTGATTTAAGAAACCTGGCCACTCGTAAGTCAAAGATACAAAGCCACATTTAGATTGGTGTAGTATAAAGTAAGTAAGTTTTATTTATTTTTTAGACTTGATTCATCCTCCAATACATACTGTACATGACCTAAAAAAAATCATACGTTAATCCACTACAATAATTTTGAAAATGTTTAGTTTAATTACTGGCCAAATTGAGATTCAACACACTCCAATCCTCAAAATGAATAATGGGAATTCAGGGATTTGAAGCCTTCTAGTCAAACGGTGCCGCCCCGGGCACTTCCACACTCCAGGAATGAGTAAGTGCAGCACAAAAAAACAGTTCCACTGCAACGGCCCGTTATCATGTCCAGGGATGTGTTAAGTGGTTACCATGGTAACCGATAGCCCCCGCGCAACGGTGGCCGCGACGTGAGTTACCAAAAAAACTAAATTTCCCATGATTCCTAGCATGATTTCGGCTCCCATTGCATTGTATACAAACTCGTAGCAGAAGCATGGATACGGTATATTTCAACTTCTTTTCCCATATCGCTTGTTTGGTCAAGATGGCCTGTTTGCAGTGATGGGCAAGCTACTTGGAAAATTTAGTAAGCTAAGCTACAAGCTACTTTTATTTTTTTTAATCAACTTCATGATCAAGTGCAACTTTCCACCAAACAAATAGTCAGGCAAAAAATACTCAGTTCAATTGATTATTATAAAACTGGAAAAAAGCCCTCATGTCTGGCTTTTTGTTTCATCCTTTCATTTACTTTTTAAATTAAATGTGTACCTTTTCAGGCTGTGACCCCCCCAAAAAATCCTATTTGAACTTGGGACCCCACCCTGACAAGCAATTGGAATTAGGAGTTGAGGCATTACATTTAGTTTCACTCTGTTCCACCGATAAATATTGTGAAAATAGCAGATCTACAAGCTCACAACACCTCGGAACACAAGGCGTTTCGAGCTTGTAGATCTGCCATTTTCACAAGTTGTGCCTCTTTTACTATATTGTCAAATTGGCCAATGTTTGACCAGTTTTTATAGTTGCTAACTTTTGATGCAGTTTTGGTATTTTATTTATATTTTTTAGGTATTAAAAATGTCTAAAAGGTCTTGCCAGTGAATGACAGTGCCACTTCACTGTCATTAGTGTCAGTCAGTCAGTCAGTCAGTCAGTCAGTCAGTCAGTCAGTATTGTAACATTCTCATTTGAGTTGATTCATGTTATACAATTCATTTTGTACTGTAGTGCAGATAGATGGTGAGTTGAGTGTAACGTTCTACTTTGACTACTTCGGACCAGTGGTGTAAAGTAAAGTAGATTTACTGTCTGTAGGCCTACTTACACTAAGTACAAGTTTGAGGTTTCTGTACTTTACTTGAGTATTTCCAGTTTTCAGTACTTTTACTTCTACTCACTACATCTCAAATCCAAATATTGTACTTTTACTCTACTACAATTATTTGAAAACTTTAGTTACTAGTTACTTTACAGCTATGAAAGATTATATTATAAAATATAGACTACATTATTCCACTTTAGCCCTATTTTATACCTTCCTTGGCTATTTTCAAACATTTAGTAGCCTACTTTTACTTTTGGTACTTTAAGTAGACCTACATTTTGATGCCAATACTTTCATACTTTTACTCAAGTACATTTTGAATTCTGGACATTCGCTTGTAATGGGGTACATCTACAGCGAAGTATTGATACTTTTACTAAGTACAAATTGTGAGTACTTTTTCCATCTCTGCTTTAGACAGAACAGAACCTTTAGCACTAATTTAGCAGGTCACACAATGGATCAGATATGCATCCAGCCGATGGCTCATTCTTATGTTAATTCACGTCGTTGAGACACGCTTTTTAAACGAGGTGCGAACAGTGGCGTCAGTTCAGCAAAAGCTAGGGTATGGCCATACCCAATTGACGCCCCTGGGTGCGAATGGTAGTTTTTGATCAATATGCAAGGCATGTCCAGTCCGAGTCCGACGTTTCGTGCACTCTATCATGCGGTGCGCACCGGATGCGGTGTCCCCTTCACTGTTTCACCCGCATTTGGTTAAAGTTATAACGAGTGAAGTTCTAACATTGCAAACGTTGCAAATAACTTTAGTTTCACTGTGTAGGTTTAGTTCCATGTCCCCTCCGTCTCTCCGTGTCTCTCTCTGTGTGCAGTGAGTGCACCGGTGCAGACAGAGAGCAGTGACTTCTTGCTATTGGGGAGGAGCCATGGAAGCAAGGGTAGATCTTCAAGCGAACACCCTGCCAAGCCGAGACACGTTGATAGCTTGTAGATCTGTCCTTTTTTGCAAATGACACCGCTGTACTATAGAAGTATAAAACGAGCTGTGATTCATGTGCACAGGCGCTGTACCATGGCTTTTCTCCGGGGATTTTTCTTTTCTTTTTTGCGCACAACCTTTATTAGTAACGTGTAGCGTTTGGTGGACGCTACGTCACTACTGGGGTCTAAAAATAGCTCCGCTACGCTAAAAGCTATTTGGTTCAAAACGAGCGGCGCTACCGTGACGCTACTGAAAAATGTAGTTAAGCTATGTAGCGTCGCTACTTGTAGCTCGCTACTGCCCATCACTGCCTGTTTGGTATGGACCCGTGAAAGAAAAGACTGAACGGCTGTGAACAGGAGCGGCCGCACGCAAAATGGGCACGCGCCACGTGCCCGTAGCCATTGAAAATCTGGTAAATACAATAAGAAAAAGCCTGATGGCAGTTAAAGTGTTAAAACGGCGGAGGCGAGCCTTCGGGAGTGGAATGAGCAATGAGAGGCACCGCCGACCGGTTTCGAAGTGCGCTCAAATTCAACTCAGTGCCGGTCGAGTTAATGCCCCTAGGCTATAGGGATAGAATTGTAACTCATATCTCCCCTAGTCGCAGTGGTTCTCAAACTTTTCTCCTCCCCCCCACCATGGCCCTAGTCAACATGTGCTGTATTTTACCCCCTTCCCGTTTGACTTCTTCATGAGAATGCGTTTATTAAACATTCCTTTAGTTTAACCACTTAAGTCTTCGGTTAATTCCCCCAAAAAGTGCACTTTTACATTGATACTGCAAACACGATGCCAATGAATTTGTGTACACACACACACACACACACACACACACACACACACACACACACACACACACACACACACACACACACACACACACACACACACACACACACACAACCGAGTATTGTAAAGTAGGCTACTTCTTCCAACACTGGTATTGATACATAAGAAAGAGTAAAAATGCATTTTGTTCTTGTTCCACCAGTGATTTTCACACCAGTCTTCACCCCGAGTCTTTTTCTTTTCTTTTCTTGGACATGGGGCCAGGGAACTCGTCTCGTGAAACCCACATTTTTAGATGGCGTGAAACACACACACACGCACACGCACACACGCACACACACACACACACACACACACACACACATACACAAAAGTCATAAATAAATAAATAAATGCTCATGTAGAGCGAGGCATATAACTCCCCAGAGGCGTGATCCAGCACACCGCTGCAGGGAGCTTTGATCGATGCTGCTGAATTTATATTCCGCTCCAGATATCCCAGAAGGCCGTTGGGGTTGGCGGCGCCCTGGTGGTCCCACAGAGCCACAGCGCCACGCAGACACGGACCAAACTGTGATAACCCTAACCCTCAACGTCGGGGCACGACCCCTTTCTGGTCACTCTAGACGACCAGTGGTTCTCAACCTGTGGTTATACAGTAAACTGACAATTCAAGGGGCTTTAATACCTCAGAGAAAGAAAGGAGGGGGACAAAAATAAATGAAAATATAGCTGCAAGCAGCGATAAAGTGGCCAAGGCATAAAAAGCAGGAAAGCAAAAAGGCATCAAGGGAAAGCAAAGAAGACATCAAAGAAAAACTAGAAGCAGTGTTCTTCCGAACAGGACTCCAGCAGGTCAGGTAGGTTTTTTTTTTGCCTAGTGGTGACTCTATAATAGGCCAAAGTGAAAAGGATGCTACGTGTTCCAAAAATGTGTTTTGCAAAAATTGACCCTCTGGTGGCGCTATAACAGGCCAATGTGAGAAGGGTGGCATCTGTTCCTTGGCCTAGTGGGAATGTGTGTGCAAAATCTCACACACATAGCCAATTAGATAGAATATGATATCTGACAAATCTGTCATGATTACATCACTGTAGAGATACTGTGTACTGATTTGTGTGATTTTCGGATAAAATCTGAAGGAGTAATATCGAAGAATGTGTTTTACATACTGTAAGTCGGCCTTCTGGTGGCGCTATAAATGGCAGATGTGAAAAATGCAGGGCACAGGTTTTTCCTTGGCCTCTGGGAAGTGTGCATACAAAGTTTTACACTAATCGGTGGTTATAGGTAAAAGCACAAATTGGCCTCTACACAACATGTATGCAAAAGACTGTAGGCCTATATGCAACAGAAGTAGGCCTATATGCAACAGACATAAAAAAACTGTGATACTATGCACCTGGACAGTTTGATGATGTACATAGTAAGCCTTGCTGAGCTATGAAGACCATATGAATCGGCCAGGCTATGAATCTCATAGGGCAGGAGCCTATCTCCTGTTTCTGTAGCGTAAGGCAGCTTGATGTACAAGTACACCCCCTGGACATGACGCTAGTATGTCACAGGGAGTTACCCCCAATCCAACCCTTGATGCTGAGTTTCAAGCAGGGAGGCACTGGGTCCCATTTTTTAGAATCTTTGGTATGACGCGACCCGGGTTTGAACCCGGATCTCCTAGTCTCAGGGCAGACAATCAAACCACTAGGCCACTGGAACTGGTAAATGATATCATTGCAATCCTTGAAAATCACAACATAGGTGTAGACATGACAGTTTGTATTATAATGCTTGTTTCAGGATTTATGATGCAAAATACATTATTTAGTAATGGCGGATATTAAAATACGCATCAAGGGGGGTTGGGGGACATTTTTAGGAAGGCTCCATATCAGACATTGTTCAAAGTCTACCAAATGTCATGGTATTATGCTTATATAAACCCCAAGCGGGATCCGATCCAACGACCTTCTGCATGAAAGGCATATGCCCTGACCACTACACTAGGCAGCCACAGGATCTGTTAACCATGTTTGATTAAAAAAAAGTTCTATGTAGGCTGAGTGCCTTGATTTTATTGATTTCTTTTTTATATTTTGGAGGCTTGGGGTGAAATCAATGTAATCTGAGTATTTCTGACATTTTCGAGTGATCATATTTTCTTTTACTCAGAACAGAAAAAAAAACGGCCGGTAGAGAAGGGCTCATTTTAAACATGAACGTGATCTGGAGTTAGATCAGACGTGTCAGATCTGGAGTTAGATCGTGTCAACATTAAAGAGTTTGACATAGGCACATGCCATGGGCATCCAGGATGTTAATATCTACTCAACCCCTCGTGGGGTTTGAACTGCCAACCGTCTGTATACCAGGCACAGGCACTGACCACTACACTACGGCAGTCACACATAATGGACCTGTCATTTAGAAAAAAATAAAAATAAAAAATAAAAAGTTCCATGTAATGTACTTGACGCCTTCTTTCAAAATGATATAGCGCCCCCCTTTGGCCAATTGGGGTAAGATTGGTTTCAGTGATATTTGGACTTACCCTCTACAGTATTTGTGGGGCTCATTTTAAACATGAACGTGATCTGGAGTTAGATCAGACGTTTCAACATTAAAGAGTTTGACATATGCACATGCCATGGGCATCCAGGATGTTAACATCAACTCAACCCGACGTGGGGTTTGAACTGCCAACCAGCCGTATACCAGGCACAGGTACTGACCACTACACTACGGCAGTCACACATAATGGACCTGTCATTTAAAAAAAAAAGAAAAGAAAAAAGAAAAAGTTTCATGTAAATCTACAGTAGTTGTTGGGCTCATTTTAAACATGAACGTGATCTGGAGTTAGATCAGACGTGTCAACATTAAAGAGTTTGACATATGCACATGCCATGCGCATCCAGGATGTTAACATCAACTCAACCCGAAGTGGTGTTTGAACTGACAACCATCCGTATACCAAGCACAGGCACTGACCACTACACTACGGCAGTCACACATTATGGACCATTGAAAAAAAATGACCCCACATTATGGATGGGTCATTTTTTAAAAAAAAGAAAAGAAAAAAGAAAAAGTTTAATGTAATGTACTTGACGCCTTCTTTCAAAATGATATAGCGCCCCCCTTTGGCCAATTGGGGTAAGATTGGTTTCAGTGATATTTGGACTAACCCTCTACAGTAGTTCATCATGAAAATGTTACTTTGCATGTATGTTTTAGAGGCAGAAGAATAATTTGCATAAAACTTGCAATATTCATTGAATTATTAAAAAAGCATGTTTAAATTTTTAAAAAATCCGATTTGACAGATCTTTAGATATTGGTCCAAAGTTCATGTAAAAAAAGTTACGTGCACGTGACGCGAAAGTTCCGGAATAAAGGCAGGTTTAAGTGTTTTACAAACTGCTCAAAATGGCAGAAAATCTAAGGACGGAGCGTACTTAACAAAGACACGGATGGCTTCCGCTTGAGTCAAGGCACGCGTGTAACCAAGTTGCATGTCTTCAAACAAAACGAGGCATGACTTATGCCCCTTTAAAGTTTGAGTTTTCAAACGCTTCGTATAGCGCCCCCCTTTGGCCAATTGGAGTAAGATTGCTTTCAGTGATATTTGGACTAACCCTCTACATATTTGCCAAATGCCATGAACGTGTCACTTTGCAAGTATGATTTAGAGGCAGAAGAATAATTTGCATAAAACTGCAATATAGAGTGAATTATTAAAAAATAATGTTTCGCTTTAAAAAAATCCACCGAGACATATCTAACCGTATTGGTCCAAAGTTCATGTAAAAAAAGTTTCACGCACGTTACGCGAAAATCCCAGGAGGAGATAGATTTTGACTGTTTTTCATATAATTCAAAATTGTGGGAGAGGTAAAGGTCAGAGGTCAAAAGTCAGAGCGTAAAAGTTGTTCGGCATGAGGAGACGCTTAAGTGTATACAGGTTTCATTGCTGTACCTGAAACAGGGCATGAGCTACACCAGTTCAAAGTTGGCATTTTTCAAAGGCTTCCTACAGCGCCACCCTTTGGCCGATTGTTGCGAGCTTCGCGTTTTAGCCGTTTGGCATAGTCCTCTGCCATACTGCCGAGTTTAGTAAAAAGCGACTGCACGGTCTAGCCGCTAGAGCAAAAGTGGCGGAATAATAATAATAGTAAATATAGCTGCAAGCAGCGATAAAGTGGCCAAGGCAGAAAAAGCAGGAAAGCAAAAAAGCATCAAGGGAAAGCAAAGAACAAATCAAAGAAAAACTGGAAGCAGTGTTCTTCCGAACAGGTCTCCGGCAGGTCAGGTGTTTTTTGTTTGTTTTTTTTGGCCTAGTGGTGACTATAATAGGCCTATAGGTACATGATATCATTGCAATCCTTGGAAATCACAACATAGGTGTAGACATGACAGTTTGTATTATAATGCTTGTTTCAGGATTTATGATGCAAAATACATTATTTAGTAATGGCGGATATTAAAATACGCATCAAGGGGGGTTGGGGGACATTTATAGGAAGGCTCCATATCAGACATTGTTCAAGGAACCAAACTGTAAAGTCTACCAAATGTCATGGTATTATGCTAATTTAAACCCCAAGCCGGATTCGATCCAACGTCCTTCTGCATGAAAGGCATATGCCCTGACCACTACACTAGGCAGCCACAGGATCTGTTAACCATGTTTGTTTAAAAAAAAAGTTCTATGTAGGCTGAGTGCCTTGATTTTATTGATTTATTTTTTATATTTTGGAGGCTTGGGGTGAAATCAATCTGAGTAAATGTAATCTGAGTATTTCTGACATTTTCGAGTGATCATATTTTCTTTTACTCAAAACCGAAAAAAACAGCCGGTAGAGAAGGGCTCATTTTAAACATGAACGTGATCTGGAGTTAGATCAGACGTGTCAACATTAAAGAGTTTGACATATGCACATGCCATGGGCATCCAGGATGTTAACATCAACTCAACCCGACGTGGGGTTTGAACTGCCAACCATCCGTATACCAGGCACAGGCACTGACCACTACACTACGGCAGTCACACATTTAGGACCTGTCATTTAAAAAAAAAAAGAAAAGAAAAAAGAAAAAGTTTCATGTAAATCTACAGTAGTTGTGGGGCTCATTTTAAACATGAACGTGATCTGGAGTTAGATCAGACGTGTCAACATTAAAGAGTTTGACATATGCACATGCCATGGGCATCCAGGATGTTAACATCAACTCAACCCGAGGTGGGATTTGAACTGACAACCATCCGTATACCAGGCACAGGCACTGACCACTACACTACAGCAGCCACACATAATGGACCTGTCATTTTAAAAAAAAGAAAAGAAAAAAGAAAAGGTTTCATGTAATGTACTTGACGCCTTCTTTCAAAATGATATAGTGCCCCCCTTTGGCCAATTGGGGTAAGATTGGTTTCAGCGATGTTTGGACTAACCCTCTACAGTAGTTCATCATGAAAATTTTACTTTGCATGTATGTTTTAGAGGCAGAAGAATAATTTGCATACAACTTGCAATGTTGATTGAATTATTAAAAAAGCATGTTTCAATGTTTAAAAAATCCGATCTAACAGATCTTTAGATATTGGTCCAAAGTTCATGTAAAAAAAGTTCTGTGCACGTGACGCAAAAGTTCCGGAATAAAAGCGGGTTTAAGTGTTTTACAAACTGCTCAAATTGGCGGAAAATCTAAGGGCGGAGCTTACTTAACAAAGACACAGATGTCTTCCGCTTGAGTCAAGGCACGCGTGTAAGCAAGTTGCATGTCTTCAAACGAAACGAGGCATGACTTATGCCCCTTTAAAGTTTGAGTTTTCAAACGCTTCGTATAGCGCCCCCCCTTTGGCCAATTGGAGTAAGATTGCTTTCAGTGATATTTGGACTAACCCTCTACATATTTGCCAAATGCCATGAACGTGTGACTTTGCATGTATGATTTAGAGGCAGAAGAATAATTTGCATAAAACTGCAACATTGAGTGAATTATTAAAAAATAATGTTTCGCTTTAAAGAAAATCCGCCTAAGTTTTCAGACCGTATTGGTCCAAAGTTCATGTAAAAAAAGTTTCGTGCACATTACGCGAAAATCCCAGGAGGAGATACATTTTTACTGTTTTTCATATAATTCAAAATTGTGGGAGAAGTAAAGGTCAGAGGTCAAAAGTCAGAGCGTAAAAGTTGTTTGGCATGAGGAGACGCATAAGTGTATACAGGTTTCATTGCTGTACCTGAAACAGGGCATGAGCTACACCAGTTCAAAGTTTGCACTTTTCAAGGCTTCCTACAGCGCCACCCTTTGGCCGATTGTTGCGAGCTTCGCTTTTTAGCCGTTTGGCATAGTCCTCTGCCATACTGCCGAGTTTCGTAAAAAGCGACTGCACGGTCTAGCCGCTAGAGCAAAAGTGGCGGAATAATAATAATAAATATAGCTGCAAGCAGCGATAAAGTGGCCAAGGCAGAAAAAGCAGGAAAGCAAAAAAGCATCAAGGGAAAGCAAAGAACAAATCAAAGAAAAACTGGAAGCAGTGTTATTCCGAACAGGTCTCCGGCAGGTCAGGTGTTTTTTGTTTGTTTTTTTTGGCCTAGTGGTGACTATAATAGGCCTATAGATACATGATATCATTGCAATCCTTGGAAATCACAACATAGGTGTAGACATGACAGTTTGTATTATAATGCTTGTTTCAGGATTTATGATGCAAAATACATTATTTAGTAATGGCGGATATTAAAATACGCATCAAGGGGGGTTGGGGGACATTTTTAGGAAGGCTCCATATCAGACATTGTTCAAGGAACTAAACTGTAAAGTCTACCAAATGTCATGGTTTTATGCTTACATAAACCCCAGGCGGGATTCGATCCAACGACCTTCTGCATGAAAGGCATATGCCCTGACCACTACACTAGGCAGCCACAAGATATGTTAACCATGTTTGTTTAAAAAAAAAAGTTCTATGTAGGCTGAGTGCCTTGATTTTATTGATTTCCTTTTTATATTTTGGAGGCTTGGGGTGAAATCAATCTGAGTATATGTAATCTGAGTATTTCTGACATTTTCTTTTACTCAGAACAGAAAAAAAACGGCCGGTAGAGAAGGGCTCATTTTAAACATGAAGGTGATCTGGAGTTAGATCAGACGTGTCAACATTCGCACATGCCATGGGCATCCAGGAAGTTAACATCAACTCAACCCGACGTGGGGTTTGAACACTCAACCATCCGTATACCAGGCACAGGCACTGACCACTACACTACAGCAGTCACACATAATGGACCTGTCATTTAAAAAAAAGTTTCATGTAATGTACTTGACGCCTTCTTTCGAAATGATATAGCGCCCCCCTTTGGCCAATTGGGGTAAGATTGGTTTCAGTGATATTTGGACTAACCCTCTACAGTAGTTCATCATGAAAATTTTACTTTGCATGTATGTTTTAGAGGCAGAAGAATAATTTGCATAAAACCGCAATATTGATTGAATTATTAAAAGATCGATCGGCTAAAATCCGATCTGACAGATCTTTAGATATTGGTCCAAACTTCATGTAAAAAAAGTTCCGTGCACGTGACGCGAAAGTTCCGGAATAAAAGCGGGTTTAAGTGTTTTACAAACTGCTCAAAATGGCGGAAAATCTAAGGGCGGAGCTTACTTAACAAAGATACAGATGTCTTCCGCTTGAGTCAAGGCACGCGTGTAAGCAAGTTGCATGTCTTCAAACGAAACGAGGCATGACTTATGCCCCTTTAAAGTTTGAGTTTTCAAACGCTTCGTATAGCGCCCCCCTTTGGCCAATTGGAGTAAGATTGCTTTCAGTGATATTTGGACTAACCCTCTACATATTTGCCAAATGCCATGAACGTGTCACTTTGCATGTATGATTTAGAGGCAGAAGAATAATTTGCATAAAACTGCAACATTGAGTGAATTATTAAAAAATAATGTTTCGCTTTAAAGAAAATCCGTCTAACTTCTCAGACCGTATTGGTCCAAAGTTCATGTAAAAAAGGTTTCGCGCACGTTACGCGAAAATCCCAGGAGGAGATACATTTTTACTGTTTTTCATATAATTCAAAATTGTGGGAGAAGTAAAGGTCAGAGGTCAAAAGTCAGAGCGTAAAAGTTGTTCGGCATGAGGAGACGCATAAGTGTATACAGGTTTCATTGCTGTACCTGAAACAGGGCATGAGCTACACCAGTTCAAAGTTGGCATTGTTCAAAGGCTTCCTACAGCGCCACCCTTTGGCCGATTGTTGCGAGCTTCGCGTTTTAGCCGTTTGGCATAGTCCTCTGCCATACTGCCGAGTTTCGTAAAAAGCGACTGCACGGTCTAGCCGCTAGAGCAAAAGTGGCGGAAGAATAATAATAATAATAATAGTGCTGAAGTCCAATAACAATGAGTGGCCATTTGCCACTTCGTGGCCTTGGCCACTAAATATAGCTGCAAGCAGCGATAAAGTGGCCAAGGCATAAATAGCAGGAAAGCAAAAAGGCATCAAGGGAAAGCAAAGAAGAAATCAAAGAAAAACTGGAAGCAGTGTTCTTCCGAACAGGTCTCCGGCAGGTCAGGTGTTTTTTTTTTTGGCCTAGTGGTGACTATAATAGGCCAAAGTCAAAAGGGTACCACGTGTTCTTTGGCCTTTCACGGCAATCGGACGCTGCATGCGGGATTTGAGGCATTTTGTTCCAAAAATGGGTTTTGCAAAAATTGACCCGCTGGTGGCGCTATAACAGGCCAATGTGAGAAGGGTGGCATCTGTTCCTTGGCCTAGTGGGAATGTGCATGCAAAATCTCACACAAATAGCAGGCTGCGTTTGAGACATTTTGTTCAAAAAGGAGCAATCCTGCAAACCTTGGAATTCAATGTTAGCCAATTAGATAGAATATGATATTGGACAAATCCGTCATGATTACATCACTGTAGAGATACTGTGTGCACATTTGTGTGATTATCGGATAAAATCTGAAGGAGTAATATCGAAGAATGCATTTTCGGCCTTCTGGTGGCGCTATAAATGACAGAGACTCTGCCGATTTTACACTAATCGGCATAGTTATTGGTGAAAGCACAAATTGACCTCTACACAACATGTATGCAAAAGACTATATGCAACAGACATAAAATAGTTCCAAAGAACTCCTCAAGGTTTTAACTCAATCTTTATTTTCCAACTTTTTCATTAGTTGTCTTTGTTGAAGAGTTGGTCATCAGGTTGTAAACCTTCAAAACAGAGGGTTAACAACCTAGCCATTTTCAGGCATGTCTTTTAAATCACAATGTTTTCAAATAATTCAAGTAGTAAACGTCTTCAAATAAAGTTTTTAAACATTAAGTATTGTGAAGTCTGAACCCAAACCAGCACACGGAAACAGTTCTCAAGGTGAAAACGCAATAAGCGTTGTTTTATTCAATGGGGCGTTCCCCTAAAACATGAAATAAAGTTCTTCACAAAACCGGGGCTTTTAACACGTCTTCAAATAAAGTTTTTAAACATTAAGTATTGTTAATTCTGAACCCAAACCAGCACACAGAAACAGTTCTCAAGGTGAAAACGCAATAAGCGTTGTTTTATTCAATGGGGTGTTCCCCTAAAACATGAAATAAAGTTCTTCCCAAAACCGGGGCTTTTAACTCAAAATATGCTTCTTTCCAGAACTTAACAAACAGGGGTTACATTCGAAACATATGTTTCACAGTATGCTGTTGCTTCCATTAACACATGCC
>NC_137832.1:52946759-53026759 GCF_963921795.1 Nannobrachium achirus
CTCACACAAATAGCAGGCTGCGTTTGAGACATTTTGTTCAAAAAGGAGCAATCCTGCAAACCTTGGAATTCAATGTTAGCCAATTAGATAGAATATGATATTGGACAAATCCGTCATGATTACATCACTGTAGAGATACTGTGTGCCCATTTGTGTGATTATCGGATAAAATCTGAAGGAGTAATATCGAAGAATGCGTTTTCGGCCTTCTGGTGGCGCTATAAATGACAGACTCTGCCGATTTTACGCTAATCGGCATAGTTATTGGTGAAAGCACAAATTGACCTCTACACAACATGTATGCAAAAGACTATATGCAACAGACATAAAATAGTTCCAAAGAACTCCTCAAGGTTTTAACTCAATATCTTTATTTTCCAACTTTTTCATTAGTTGTCTTTGTTGAAGAGTTGGTCATCAGGTTGTAAACCTTCAAAACAGAGGGTTAACAACCTAGCCATTTTCAGGCATGTCTTTTAAATCACAATGTTTTTAAATAATTCAAGTAGTAAACGTCTTCAAATAAAGTTTTTAAACATTAAGTATTGTGAAGTCTGAACCCAAACCAGCACACGGAAACAGTTCTCAAGGTGAAAACGCAATAAGCGTTGTTTTATTCAATGGGGCGTTCCCCTAAAACATGAAATAAAGTTCTTCCCAAAACCGGGGCTTTTAACTCAAAATATGCTTCTTTCCAGAACTTAACAAACAGGGGTTACATTCGAAACATATGTTTCACAGTATGCCGTTGCTTCCATTAACACATGCCATTTCTCTTCCAAGACTCAGATGCAGCTCCTAATTTGCCTACAATGGGAACAGATAGAACCACCATTAGCAATGTGGCAAAATACAGAGCAAATGTGCGACAGAGGAGAACATAGTGGAGTTTTGCTTACTGCTCGATGGAAGAGTCCCTTCGAGAGCCAGCTACACAGTGAAGCAGAGCTCGGTGGTTAAGAGCAAAAACATTTGGATTGCCTGACTCGGAGAAGCTGTGTTGCGGCCAGGTGCTGACAAATCAAACTGATTGCAACAAGCAGCCATCTTAGCTGCTGCATTCTGGGAAATGTAGTTTTTCTGAAAACCAAACTAAGCCATCAGTTAGATTCAGTTCACATGCACGCACGCACGCACGCACGCACGCACGCACGCACGCACACCCGCACACACACACACACACACACACACACACACACACACACACACACACACACACACACACACACACACACACACACACACACACCTGTGCCTAACCATTCTGCATTAGAGGTGGGATTTATGGCTCTTTGAAGTGAGACAGTACCATCGATCTGGCTCACTGAAAAGAGCCGTTCAAAAGACTGGCTCATTTGGCTCCTTGTATATTTATATATTTTTAAGAAGAATTTGTTTAAACATGAATCCACAAGGTGGCACCACATTCCTCTGCTGACAGTTGAGATCACAATTTAGTATTTACCCTTTTCATAAAATGTGTGTGTAAATTAAGCTACCTTGACTTTTGTTATTCATAAAACACCAAAAAAAAAACAAGCAGGCAACAATGAACTCGCTCCTCCACTTGTTCTCTCTCTCTCTCTCACTCACTCACTGTACTCAGTCAGTACTCAGTGGAGTAGCAAGGAGATGTTGAATTGGGGGGAGGGGGTCTCCCCCCAAATGAACGGCTCTCTACTGCGCGAACCGGATCCCAACGTTCACTTCAAAGAGCCGTTCAAAAGATTCGATTCGTTCGCGAACGTCCCAGCTCTATTCTGCATCTAGCCTAAGGCCCAGATCATGGGAAAACCCTACTCACGTCAGGGTGGGGGGTCCCCAGTTCAAATATGATTCTTTTTGGTTTCAGTGATATTTGGACTTACCCTCTACGGTAGTTCATCATGAACATTTTACTTTGCATGTATGTTTTAGAGGCAGAAGAATAATTTGCATAAAACTTGCAATGTTGATTGAATTATTAATAAAGCATGTTTCAATTAAAAAAAAAAAAACGATCTGACAGATCTTTAGATATTGGTCCAAAGTTCATGTAAAAAAAGTTCTGTGCACGTGACGCGAAAGTTCCGGAATAAAAGCGGGTTTAAGTGTTTTACAAACTGCTCAAAATTGCGGAAAATCTAAGGGCGGAGCTTACTTAACAAAGACACAGATGTCTTCCGCTTGAGTCAAGGCACGCGTGTAAGCAAGTTGCATGTCTTCAAACGAAACGAGGCATGACTTATGCCCCTTTAAAGTTTGAGTTTTCAAACGCTTCGTATAGCGCCCCCCTTTGGCCAATTGGAGTAAGATTGCTTTCAGTGATATTTGGACTAACCCTCTACATATTTGCCAAATGCCATGAACGTGTCACTTTGCATGTATGATTTAGAGGCAGAAGAATAATTTGCATATAACTGCAACATTGAGTGAATTATTAAAAAATAATGTTTCGCTTTAAAGAAAATCCGCCTAAGTTCTCAGACCGTATTGGTCCAAAGTTCATGTAAAAAAAGTTTCGCGCACGTTACGCGAAAATCCCAGGAGGAGATACATTTTTTATGTTTTTCATAAAATTCAAAATTGTGGGAGAGGTAAAGGTCAGAGGTCAAAAGTCAGAGCGTAAAAGTTGTTCGGCATGAGGAGACGCATAAGGGTATACAGGTTTCATTGCTGTACCTGAAACAGGGCATGAGCTACACCAGTTCAAAGTTTGCACTTTCGAAGGCTTCCTACAGCGCCACCCTTTGGCCGATTGTTGCGAGCTTCGCGTTTTAGCCGTTTGGCATAGTCCTCTGCCATACTGCCATGAACGTGTCACTTTGCATGTATGATTTAGAGGCAGAAGAAAAATTTTGCATGAAACTGCATTATACGGTTAATTATTAAAAAATAATGTTTCGCTTTAAAGAAAATCCGGCTAAGTTTTCAGACCGGATTGGTCCAAAGTTCATGTAAAAAAAGTTTCGCGCACGTTACGCGAAAATCCCAGGAGGAGATACATTTTTACTGTTTTTCATATAATTCAAAATTGTGGGAGAGGTAAAGGTCAGAGGTCAAAAGTCAGAGCGTAAAAGTTGTTCGGCATGAGGAGACGCATAAGTGTATACAGGTTTCATTGCTGTACCTGAAACAGGGCATGAGCTACACCAGTTCAAAGTTTGCACTTTCGAAGGCTTCCTACAGCGCCACCCTTTGGCCGATTGTTGCGAGCTTCGCGTTTTAGCCGTTTGGCATAGTCCTCTGCCATACTGCCGAGTTTCGTAAAAAGCGACTGCACGGTCTAGCCGCTAGAGCAAAAGTGGCGGAATAATAATAATAATAGTGATGAAGTCCAATAACAATGAGTGGCCAAGGCATTGCCACTTCGTGGCCTTGGCCACTAATAATAGTGCTGAAGTCCAATAACAATGAGTGGCCAAGGCTTTTGCCACTTCGTGGCCTTGGCCACTAAATATAGCTGCAAGCAGCGATAAAGTGGCCAAGGCATAAATAGCAGGAAAGCAAAAAGGCATCAAGGGAAAGCAAAGAAGAAATCAAAGAAAAACTAGAAGTAGTGTTCTTCCGAACAGGTCTCCAGCAGGTCAGGTGTTTTTTTTTTGGCCTAGTGGTGACTATAATAGGCCAAAGTCAAAAGGGTACCACGTGTTCTTTGGCCTTTCACGGCAATCGGACGCTGCATGCGGGATTTGAGGCATTTTGTTCCAAAAATGGGTTTTGCAAAAATTGACCCGCTGGTGGCGCTATAACAGGCCAATGTGAGAAGGGTGGCATCTGTTCCTTGGCCTAGTGGGAATGTGCGTGCAGAATCTCACACAAATAGCAGGCTGCGTTTGAGACATTTTGTTCAAAAAGGAGCAATCCTGCAAACCTTGGAATTCAATGTTAGCCAATTAGATAGAATATGATATTGGACAAATCCGTCATGATTACATCACTGTAGAGATACTGTGTGCCCATTTGTGTGATTATCGGATAAAATCTGAAGGAGTAATATTGAAGAATGCGTTTTCGGCCTTCTGGTGGCGCTATAAATGACAGAGACTCTGCCGATTTTACACTAATCGGCATAGTTATTGGTAAAAGCACAAATTGACCTCTACACAACATCTATGCAAAAGACTATATGCAACAGACATAAAATAGTTCCAAAGAACTCCTCAAGGTTTTAACTCAATATCTTTATTTTCCAACTTTTTCATTAGTTGTCTTTGTTGAAGAGTTGGTCATCAGGTTGTAAACCTTCAAAACAGAGGGTTAACAACCTAGCCATTTTCAGGCATGTCTTTTAAATCACAATGTTTTTAAATAATTCAAGTAGTAAACGTCTTCAAATAAAGTTTTTAAACATTAAGTATTGTGAAGTCTGAACCCAAACCAGCACACGGAAACAGTTCTCAAGGTGAAAACGCAATAAGCGTTGTTTTATTCAATGGGGCGTTCCCCTAAAACATGAAATAAAGTTCTTCCCAAAACCGGGGCTTTTATCTCAAAATATGCTTCTTTCCAGAACTTAACAAACAGGGGTTACATTCGAAACATATGTTTCACAGTATGCCGTTGCTTCCATTAACACATGCCATTTCTCTTCCAAGACTCAGATGCAGCTCCTAATTTGCCTACAATGGGAACAGATAGAACCACCATTAGCAATGTGGCAAAATACAGAGCAAATGTGCGACAGAGGAGAACATAGTGGAGTTTTGCTTACTGCTCGATGGAAGAGTCCCTTCGAGAGCCAGCTACACAGTGAAGCAGAGCTCGGTGGTTAAGAGCAAAAACATTTGGATTGCCTGACTCGGAGAAGCTGTGTTGCGGCCAGGTGCTGACAAATCAAACTGATTGCAACAAGCAGCCATCTTAGCTGCTGCATTCTGGGAAATGTCGTTTTTCTGAAAACCAAACTAAGCCATCGGTTAGATTCAGTTCACATGCACGCACGCACGCACGCACGCACGCACGCACGCACACCCGCACACACACAGACACACACACACACACACACACACACACACACACACACACACACACACACACACACACACACACACGCGCACACACACACACACACACACACACACACACACACACACACACACACACACACACACACCTGTGCCTAACCATTCTGCATTAGAGGTGGGATTTATGGCTCTTTGAAGTGAGACAGTACCATCGATATGGCTCACTGAAAAGAGCCGTTCAAAAGACTGGCTCATTTGGCTCCTTGTATATTTATATATTTTTAAGAAGAATTTGTTTAAACATGAATCCACAAGGTGGCACCACATTCCTCTGCTGACAGTTGAGATCACAATTTACACCAAAAAAAACAAGCAGGCAACAATGAACTCGCTCCTCCACTTGTTCTCTCTCTCTCACTCACTCACTGTACTCAGTCAGTACTCAGTGGAGTAGCAAGGAGATGTTGAATTGGGGGGAGGGGGTCTCCCCCCCAAATGAACGGCTCTCTACTGCGCGAACCGGATCCCAACGTTCACTTCAAAGAGCCGTTCAAAAGATTTGATTTGTTCGCGAACGTCCCAGCTCTATTCTGCATCTAGCCTAAGGCCCAGATCATGGGAAAACCCTACTCACGTCAGGGTGGGGGGTCCCCAGTTCAAATATGATTCTTTTTGGTTTCAGTGATATTTGGACTTACCCTCTACAGTAGTTCATCATGAAAATTTTACTTTGCATGTATGTTTTAGAGGCAGAAGAATAATTTGCATAAAACTTGCAATGTTGATTGAATTATTTAAAAAGCATGTTTCAATTTTTTAAAAATCCGATCTGACAGATCTTTAGATATTGGTCCAAAGTTCATGTAAAAAAAGTTCCGTGCACGTGACGCGAAAGTTCCGGAATAAAAGCGGGTTTAAGTGTTTTACGAACTGCTCCAAAAGGCGGAAAATCTAAGGGCGGAGCTTACTTAACAAAGACACAGATGTCTTCAGCTTGAGTCAAGGCACGCGTGTAAGCAAGTTGCATGTCTTCAAACGAAACGAGGCATGACTTATGCCCCTTTAAGTTTGAGTTTTCAAACGCTTCGTATAGCGCCCCCCTTTGGCCAATTCGAGTAAGATTGCTTTCAGTGATATTTGGACTAACCCTCGACATATTTGCCAAATGCCATGAACGTGTCACTTTGCATGTATGATTTAGAGGCAGAAGAATAATTTGCATAAAACTGCAACATTGAGTGAATTATTAAAAAATAATGTTTCGCTTTAAAGAAAATCCGGCTAACTTTTCAGACCGTATTGGTCCAAAGTTCATGTAAAAAAAGTTTTGCGCACGTTATGCGAAAATCCCAGGAGGAGATACATTTTGACTGTTTTTCATATAATTCAAAATTGTGGGAGAAGTAAAGGTCAGAGGTCAAAAGTCAGAGCGTAAAAGTTGTTCGGCATGAGGAGACGCATAAGTGTATACAGGTTTCATTGCTGTACCTGAAACAGGGCATGAGCTACACCAGTTCAAAGTTGGCATTTTTCAAAGGCTTCCTACAGCGCCACCCTTTGGCCGATTGTTGCGAGCTTCGCGATTTAGCCGTTTGGCATAGTCCTCTGCCATACTGCCGAGTTTCGTAAAAAGCGACTGCACGGTCTAGCCGCTAGAGAAAAAGTGGCGGAAGAATAATAATGAGAAAGTCCAATATCAATGAGTGGCCATTTGCCACTTCGTGGCCTTGGCCACTAATAATAGTGCTGAAGTCCAATATCAATGAGTGGCCATTTGCCACTTCGTGGCCTTGGCCACTAATGATGAAGTACAATAACAATGAGTGGCCTTTTGCCACTTCGTGGCCTTGGCCACTAATTAAATATGGACTGTATACTCAATTGGGATTTATGATCAAACTAAGAACACTATAAAGTTATATAAAAACAAAAGCAAAAATGTGCCACGGACAATGTACACGCCACTTCAGTGATGGCATATGCCACTTTGGCACGCATGCCACTCCGGCAATGGCATGCACCACTCTGGGACTCCGGGAACGGCATATGCCACTTCGGCAACAGCACGCGCCACTTCGGCAACAGCACATGCCAATTTGGCAACAGCATATGCCACTTTGGCAACGGCACATGCCACTTTGGCAACAGCACATGCCACTTTGGCAATGGCATACAGCACATGCCACTTTGACAACGGCACATGCCACTTTGGCAAAGGCACATGCCACTTTGTAAACGGCACATGCCGCTTTGGTAATGGCATACGGCACCTGCCACTTTGGCAACAGCATATGCCACTTTGGCAACAGCATATGCCACTTTGGCAACAGCATATGCCACTTCGGCAACAGCACGCGCCACTTCGGCAACAGCAGCCATTTCGGCAACAGCACGCGCCACTTCGGCAACAGCATATGCCACTTTGGCAACAGCATATGCCACTTTGGCAACAGCATATGCCACTTTGGCAACAGGCACATGCCTGACACATGTCAAATGCCACTTTTCCAGCTCGCCCTTTATGGAGAGGGAGAGTCTGCTGATTTCACTTTGAATTCAAGGGAGGGTCATGCAATTTTTCAAAAGCAAACAATGGCTCCAGAGGTACCGGTACAGGCACTTATGCAACCATTGTCAACAGCCTTCTGCTTCATTTAATGACAAACCCTGGGTGCCATCCCTAGAAATGCCCCACAGTC
Source organism: Nannobrachium achirus (assembly GCF_963921795.1). NCBI lineage: Eukaryota > Metazoa > Chordata > Actinopteri > Myctophiformes > Myctophidae > Nannobrachium > Nannobrachium achirus. The sequence continues at coordinate 52,954,405 of NC_137832.1, forward strand.
ACTGCAGTTAGTGAATGAACTGAATCGGCTGCATGTGTTTATACTACAATGCATTTTCCTAAAACAATGGAGAGCTGTGTACGGCAGCAACAATGGTTGTCAGAACTGTGGCCCCTTTTAGATGAAAACAGGCTTCACTGTAAACAGCTAAGAGTCGTTTAGTTTTCATTTTTTATGTGGTCTTTAGATGAAAACGCAATTTGTCCCTAAACGCGGTAATTTGCATGCCAGGTCGCTAGGTGGCGCATGTCGCCATGACCGCACTGCCCAAGTTCCGTTCTACTTCCTAGCAGCCAGCAAAGAAGTCCTCCTCAGTCAGTCAACACAACGCACTGCCGACACTGCACAGGCAGACTGGCTGGCTGGCTAACTAAAAATGCTTAAAAAGTTTGTTCCAGACGGTCGGAACAGACACATGTACCATACACATCCCGGGACTATATTTATTCCTTATGATACGATACAGAAAAAGGCGTTCACTTCACGTTTCGTTTCAACACAAAGGACTGGAGTCAATGCCTTTACTGCAGCTTATGGAGGGGATGATGATTACACACAGACGGCGACGAGCTATAGATGTTGGATCGTGTCATGATAAACATTATAGGCTACTGTCGCTATTTTCAGCGTCGGCTATTTTTGCAGTTGTCTGCTATTTTCACAACGCACCGCGACGCGTTGTGAGCTTGTAGGTCGGCTATTTTCACAACGCACCGCGACGCGTTGTGAGCTTGTAGATCGGCTATTTTCACAATGCACCGCGACGCGTTGTGAGCTTGTAGATCGGCTATTATCACAACGCACCGCGACGCGCTGTGAGCTTGTAGATCGGCTATTTTCACAACGCACCGCGACGCGGTGTTGTGAGCTTGTAGATGGGCTATTTTCAAATAGCTACGGTATAAATTAGGGCTAACGTTAGCAAATAAATGTACTTAATAGTTACTTTACAGTTTACACCACTGAACTGATGTTTAAAAAGCAATTAAATTGCTCTTCATTAAGGTACAGTATGAGTATGAGCTCAAAGCTATTTATCATAGTGGCATAAAATGAAGGGGGGGAAAAAGACGATATCAATCGCCGATTATTTGTATGACAATTATAATCATCTGGAGAAATTCCTAATCGTGACAGCCCTAGGACGTCCCACATCTTATCATTTTCAGTGGTTTGCTGCGTTTACGGTATTTAGATGAAAGCGGGAGATACAAAGCGTTTTTACCTTTTCCACTTTCAAAGGGGGTTTCACTTTGTTACGGTTTCACCCCCCGAAGACGCCATTTTCGTCTAAATGACCCCCCACAAACGACTATAAATCATTACGTTTATAGTGAAGCCCGTTTTAATGTAATAGGGGCCTGTATCCCCCCTCCCTAAAGTAAAAAGTGAAATGCTGCAAAAAATAATAATAACGACAGCTCGTTGTAAATCCGCATTTGACCCAGATTTTATCACAGGCAATCAACAGCACAATATGAATGGCAGCTGTTACAAGCCTTCTCTTTGTTGTGCATATGTGTCGACTGTTTTATCTGTAATAGATGTCAAATAACTAGGGCTGGGATGCGATTAAAGTTTTTAATCTAATTAATTACAGGCTCTGTGATTAATTAATCGCAATTAATCGCATTTTAATCGCACATCGATATTAGACCCGAGAAGCATTTTTTTTTAAGTAAAACACATTTTGTTTTACGAGTGAATCAACAAGTGAGTTTTTTAAATCAAAATTTCGCATCCACTGGGCCAAGCAAAGCGCTCTGATTGGCTACTTCTCGCTTTGCGTTTGTTGTCTCTTCTTGTTTGGTGCATCGCTATGATCAGTATGCCCGAAACTGAAGGTTCTGTGGTGCAAAAACTAAGTGCGATTAAAATGCGTTAATTTTTTTAATCGCGTTAATTTTCTGTAATTAATTAATCGCAATTAATCAGTTAAAGTCCCAGCCTTACAAATAACCTGTTCTCAACCTGTGAGAAATTCTCACCTTTTTTGTGATGTCCACGTTGACTTTTACACTAGCAGCAGTAGGCTACTCACTGTGTGTTACTTTAGTTTGGAGGGTGTGTTAGTTTATATTTGGAAATGTGTTTTTGGGATGAAGTGCAGCTGGGATCTCAATGCATCATATTAGCCTATTCATTATTGTTCATTGCTGCTGCCGCCCGCACCCGTTTTTAACCCTAAAAAAGAATCCTAATTATTTAGAGTAAAAAATTAAAGAAAGAAATAAAATTCGCAATGCACACACACACACACACACACACACACACACACACACACACACACACACACACACACACACACACACACACACACACACACACACACACACACACACAATACCCATATCATTATAGCTTCTTCCTTTCATATAGTAACAGCTTGCTGAGTTGAAGCAGAGGCAGAAAGCTAACATGACAAATACTTTCAGTCTGTCCTCAGATCCCCCTTTCCACTGTAAATATATTGTATTCTATTTCATTGTATGTTTCTGTTTTACGACTGATTTTTCTTTTTGCTATTGATGACATCCTCTGCATGTGTTCTGTCTGTCATTCAATGTTATATGAGATACAAAAAGGTTTCCTATGTAAATAAGCCGAAAGACTTTCTTGGATCTCCATTTAGTTGACCTTGTACCAGTGAACTGTACTGTCATGAAACTTCTAACAAAGTATTCAATCAATCAATCAATCAATCAATCAATCAATCAATCAATCAATCAAAGTCCTCACAGTGGAGGAGGACGTAGAGTGTTTATACAGTACAGTATTTCTGTTCTATAAAAGGTTAAGGTGTTGTTGATACTGTGAACACAATAATTCATAGAATACACTGAATGTATATCCAGTCTATCCCAGTGGCGTCAGTTCAGAAAAAAAGCTAAGGTATGGCAACATGACTGGTGTCTTGCACGTGCACAAAGCCAGTCAGGTTGCCATATCTTAGCAACAGGCATGATACATTTATTTTAAGAAGTACATTTTATTTTTTCCTCCGTTTCTATGGTTTCTTGGGCTGGATATGGCAGCCTGGAATGGTTGTTCAAGTACAGCTAAACTTGGCATGTTAGTAACGTGCCACAAATAACAATAATGCATTGCACCTGTGCAGCTGACCTGCGGAACCTGGGAATATACCATGTTGTCAAGATGGGGAGAATACAAGTGTGGAGAATATAATTATAATACCTTGTTAAACCTTGTTGTTTTGTAAAATTTTGCATTTGTAGTTATTTTACTTTAATTTAACAACATAATAACCAGCACAGATAGACAAAGAGACATTCATGGATTTGTATTTAAAAGTAACTTTAATTTTCCCCCTGGACCCAGGGTATGGCAGCTGCATACCCCTGCCATAACCAATTGACGCCCCTGGTCTATCCTCACAGAGGAGGAGAAAGTAGGGAGTGGTTTATAAACAGTAATTATCATCCTATTCTCGTTGAAGTGAAGTACAGTACTTCTGCATTTTTAGGGTGTTTGATTTTATACTTCTCTCCACTATTGTCATTATTTCTGCATTGGTACGGTGTTTGGTTTTGCACTTCTCTCCACTATTGTCATTAAAGTGAGGTATTTCTGCATTGGTACGGTGTTTGGTTTTGCACTTCTCTCCACGTATTGTCATCTGAGGTGCAGCTGAGCTGTGGTCAAATGGACTTCCATATCACATGAACTCTCAAACGACCCTTCATTCTCCTGTGATCAACACACTGGAAGGATGCTCGTCACTGAGTTTTAGGAGCAGGTAGGATTCATTGTTTCAATTCCTTCTTGTGGAAACTACTTGTGACTTTTCTGTTTCATATACAATACTGTTAGTTGTTTAAAAAAACAAGTAATTCCTAGTTTCTTTGAGGCACTTTCTTTCTGCACTCTACTTATGTGACTATTTATTGTCTAGAGTTCATGCTTTCTCTGATTATTCCAATCTCTACCTTGTACAATATGTCACTCTGGATAAGAGCATAAAAATCAGGGGTCTTCAAAGTTTTTAATACAAGGACCCCTTTGTTGAGAGAGAGAGAGAGATTAAGCAGCTACTCCCCACGACATATTATATATACCATTATGTTGCAGATTCAACATTTTCATAAATTTATGTTGGATTTCATGTTAAAGGGATGTTCCACTTTCAATAACATAACAAATATTGTCTACTCAGGTTTTTGGAGCACCCGAACACTTGGACAGAGTTTTTAAGTTGCTTGATTCAGTTCCTAGATATTTGACATTATGCTTCCTATACAAACCCATTGTAACTTCAAACTCTATTTTAACTATGTTAGGCTAATTTCAAACACCCATCCTTGGTTCTTGGTTCTGATACAGGAGGGAGCAGTGTTTTTCCGATAATTAATTAAAATTATTTTTAAATCTTGGGGGGAAAAGAAAAAACATATTAGGAGGGCAGTATGAGTCACCAGAACCAAGGACTTTTTTTTCTTCTTTTTTTATGAATCTATTTAGATTCAAATCAAGTTTGAAGTTACAATGGCTTTTCTGAAAGTGAAATACCCATGTGCATTTTCAACCCCCTTAATAAACTTTTAAATCAGTAAAGTTTTCAAACTGTTTTCAAATAGGCTAATTCAAGTAAATGTCTTCAAATAATTACATTATAATAATTAACGGTAGGTATTTAAACAGAAATCAGCTGGGCCGGGGCATTAAAGGGCCAGTTCACCTCTAGGACAACCAGATCTTATTTTGTTGTTGTTTGGGACAAGATCAACACAATCCTGAGTTATCTTTTTGTGTTCAGTCTGTGTTTTAAGATATTTTAGTATTTCAGCATGAATGATGATGCATTTTGCATCATATGATGCAGCATGATGACTCATATGATGCAAAATGCATCATCGTTCATGCTGAAATACTACAATATCTTAAAACACAGATTGAACACAAATCATAAATCAGGATTGTGTTGATCTTGTCCCAAACAACAATAAAATAAGATCTGGTTGTCCCAGAGGTGAACTTGCCCTTTAAGGCCACTGTGGCCTCAATACATGACATTTTTCGAGGGGCACAAGGCTAAACTGAGGGACAACGACAGCCATGGCCTTCATGGCCTCCATGAAATTCCTGCCCTGCTGACACCCCACTATATATATATATATATATATATATATATATATATATATATATATATATATATCACAGTTAGTTTGAGATTTAGTTAGATTGAGAACAGGAGCGCTCATTTTTGTGCACAAGGTGGAGCAGGTGATGCCTCCTTCGGGGAACTAGGAATAATTTGACTGAGGTTAGGATTAGGGTTAGGTTTAGGCATAGTAGCATTCACCAGGTTAGCATTCACCAGCGTGGGACTAAAGCAGTCAAATGCTCTACCACTGGGACATGAGCCACATCCAGGTGAACAAAAACAAACGCTCCTACCCCAATCTAACTGAGTTACCCAAACTAACACACACACACACACACACACACACACACACACACACACACACACACACATACATATATATATATATATATATATATATATATATATATATATATATATGTCACCGGATATAAGAGAACCAGCACATTCGAGACGCGGAGCACTCGTGATGCGGCACGGGGCGGAGCAAGCGGTCGCCACAACAACGTATTCCAGGCGGTGCGCCGCTCTATTGTCCACGACACTGCGAGCGGCTACCGAAGCCCCCCTGTATCCACGAAGCCCAAACGAGTTACGAGGCCCCCCTGGGTCCACGAAGCCCCAAGCGGCGCGAAGGCCAGCGGACCTTGGTCCTGCTCTTCGCCCCCGAGCGCCGCAGGCGCGAGTGGCCGCGAAGAGCGGGCCAGGGCCGCGCGGCCGGCGGAGCGCCGCGCGAGTTACGAAGCCGTGGTGAATGCAATCGTTATATTTATGCCCAGGCCGTAAGGCCTGGGCAAGCGCACGTTAAACGCCCTGTCCAAGTGACTACAATGGAGCTAATGGCTAGGCTAGGCTAGGCTAGGCTAGGCTAGGCTAGGCTAGGCTAGTAAATAAAGAGTAAACACTTCCGGTCTGCGGCGAGTTCAAAGCGTGACGTAACTCTCTTATCCAGTGGCTGACGTCGCCATCTGGTGGTGATTAGTGTGTGGTGAACGTCAAAACGAGTGCTCCTTGACAACTTTTACTGGTTTCTTGAACATACTGTAACATATATATATATGGCTGTATGTCAAACAGAACACGGCTGAGAGAGTTGGAGACACTCGGCTTCGCCTTGTGTTTCACCACGCCTCTTAGCGGTTATAAAATACCAGGTAACCACATGCCTCTAATTTATTATTATAGTTTCTTTGATTGTGGAATAGAGTGAAAATCTATATAACGTTAAAGATTAAATAAAAAGTTAGTGTAATGTTTTTACTCTTGTGTCCTCTTTAGATCATCAATGTGTTGATGTTGTCACCACTACCAATTACTCCACCAAAAGTACCTGACAGTTGACCCTGAAGACAGCCATGATGCCACAGACAGGAAGCTGCCATTGTTTCCCCTTCTTATTTCTGTTGTTCACGTTTCATCATTGTCCAATACTGGCTTATGTACCTAAACACTGCACTATTCTTCACTCTGATAATGTCACTGCTGTGGATTGTGCCAATGGGGATCTCGTTAGCGTACCAGATGACCTTCCCAGAGATCCTTACTATATCATTATAGCATTCTTACTATACGGAAATAAAATCCAAAAGATACACAGGACAGATTTTCATCATCTGTCAAATCTCACAGATTTGGAGCTGGATCGTAATTCAATAACTCATGTAGATGACGGGGCTTTTGTACATTTGTTGCAACTTAAAGTGCTCAGTCTATCCTGTAACAAACTAACAACACTGACAGACAACATGTTTCAGGGACTGTCTAACCTCTTGACACTGAACTTGTATGATAATAGTATCACATCCATCCATCCTGCTGCCTTCCAGTTACTCACCAGCTTACAGGAACTAACTCTGACACCCAATAACATTACAGATATCATCATGGTCGCTCATTCAAAAAGACGAGTTAGTGTCTTTTCAGTCAAAAGATCTGCCATTTAACTTGTCCTCTGAGCTCAGGGAGTTGAAAGTTGAATCACAAGTGTTAAAAAAGTTTAGTATCACAACAGCTGTGTTTCCAAATCTTAAGACAATCGACCTGCTCATGGCAAGGATGAATGATGTTGAATGGGAGTGGGACATAACAGACAAATATGTTTTAAATAATATAACTATGGTGCATTTGATTGGTTTTTCTATGTCTTTTAACTCCACCAGAAAGGCTCTACAGAGCCTTGATTCACTAGAATATCTACAGCTGTCTAACATGGATAGAGATTTCTTAGACATTGCCTGTCAAATACCTACAATGATTAAACTTGATTTAAGCGCTAACTGTCACATTGCCAACCACATTGAAACACTGTCACCTTGTACTCGGCTAACCTACCTGGACCTATCATATAATAACCTGAATGAATTGTCTAATGGTTCAATAAAACACATTAATCAACTAAGTTATTTGGACCTCACCGACAACCAACTTTCCAAAGTGCCAGACGATGTTCAGAATCTTCCCATGCTTCAGATCTTAAACTTAAGTAAAAATCATATTCTAGCTTTAAGCTGCTCAGACTTTTTCAATTTAACCAGACTCACACACCTTCACCTAGATAACAACCGCATCTCTGAACTCAAACCGTGTGTTTTCCAACATCTACATGAGTTAAAGGTTTTAACTGTGAGTGACAATCGCATATGGACATTTGGCGACACATTCAAGACTGGTCTCCAGAAACTAGAATTATTGGATTTAAATAATAACGTTGTCACAATTCTCAGCACAGGAGATTTTATATGTCTGAAATCACTCAGGCACTTAAAAATAGCACTAGGCCTATGGAACCATTGGTGGCAAAACGACTATTTTAAAGGACTAGTAGAACTTGAAACGCTTAGTCTAAGTTATTATTCCCTTGGCGGAATTTCTTTGGATCCAACTAAACCTAATTTACTGAAGAGCCTGAAGAACTTTAGAATACAATTCAGCCCACCACAATCCGCTCAAAATGGATCTACGTTTGGAGTATTAGTTATAAGAGAAATGTTCTCAATGATGAAACATTTGGAACACTTTTCAGCCGAGAATGCCTATGATGAAATACTAGACCCAGACACATTTAACGATGTACCACAGCTGAAGACTCTTACCTGGAAAGGTAATCTGCCATACCTGCCCTCAGAGGTATTTAACCCAATACAAAACTTAGAGTATCTCGATCTCTCCAACAACAAATTTACGTCTCTAGATTTCCTGGCACAAGTCAACCTGACTCGAGTCACTTGGCTGGACCTGTGCCAGAACGAGTTGACAGTGATCAATGTCTCTGTGTTCAGTTTCCTCCCTGCTCTCAAATATGTTTACATGGCTGGCAACCCTTTAGCTTGTTCTTGCTCTAATTATGACTTTCAGCAGTGGATGCTAAACAACAATCAGACGCAGGTCGTTTTTGCTCACAGCTACACTTGTGCCTATCCTCTGGCTAAAAAGGGAACCAGGTTTCTGGACTTTGACTACCATTCCTGTTTGGTGGACGATAGCTTCATCTGCTTCATTTCCTCCACTTGTGCGATTGTGCTGACTCTGCTCACATCCTTCACCTACCACTTCCTGAGGTTGCATCTTCTCTATGCCTACTACCTCTTCCTGGCCTTCCTTTATGATGCCAAGGAAAGAAGGAGGGGGTCTCCTCAGCGCTACGATGCCTTCATCTCCTACAACCGTCACGATGAGCTCTGGGTTTGCAGAGAAATGCTTCCAGTGCTGGAGGGAGAGCAGGGCTGGAGACTCTGTCTGCACCACCGAGACTTCCTACCAGGTACAAAGTTCACTGTCTCTAAGTAATACTGTATTATAAATATAAATGTCTCTTTTTGTTAGTAACAGTTGTAAGCAGATACTGTAGGAACCTCTCTTTCTGTGTTGTCTGTCTGTCTGTCTGTCTGTCTGTCTGTCTGTCTGTCTATCTAGCAAGAAGTGAAATAGTTTTCCACGTGGTGTGAATGTTTGTGTGTTTTGTTTCCAGGTAAACCCATCATAGAGAACATTACAGATGCCATCTATGGCAGCAGAAAGACCATCTGTGTGATCAGCCATCATTACCTGGAGAGTGAATGGTGCTCCAGAGAGTTCCAGATGGCCAGGTGGGGGCACCATTTCTCTGATGCTTCACTATGAATTCCATGAAAACATAATGAGGGACACATTCACAATTGTGTATTATGCAGAATTGACTTACATTTTTTTTTATTTTTCTATTTAATTTGTTGGCGTCGAGAGACCCTTACAGACATTTATGGGGCAGTGTCACACTATAAACTTTGTGTAAATATAGCATTAAACACATTAATAGAGCATTAATATAGCATTAAATACAGATTTTTATTATATATATTTGTTTTATTTTTTGTATGAAATTAGTAGTTTGTCTCACTGTAAATAAGTGTAAATGAAACTAGACTGAGTGTAACTGATCTCTGGTCTCCTGTGTGCAGCTACCGTCTGTTTGATGAACAGAAGGACGTGTTGATCCTGGTGTTTCTGGAGGACATTCCAGACCACCAGTTGTCTCCCTACTATCACATGAGGAGGCTGATGAAGAGTCACACCTACCTGAGCTGGACCCAGGCTGGACAGCACCCTGGACTGTTCTGGCAGAACCTACGCAGAGCTCTGGATACACCTCATTTTGACCTGGACTTGAATCAATAATCTGCTATCTCATGTCATTATTTTACGGTGAATGTGAATGAAAGGGGAATCTGGTGGGGATTTTAATTCATTTTTAAGGGTTAAAACGTCCTGTCAGGGATGGAGGAGTGTTTGTTTTGTTAACATTAAAAAAAACAGTGCTAGTGTTAGCTGTTTGCCTAACTGCTTCTATGTTTTAGTCACTATGAACTTTATAGACCATATTCACACCGTGGCCATCTTGGATCACATGACTTCCTGGGGTAGCAGCCTGCACAAGCCTGCATTACAAACCATTGTGAACAATGGAGTGATGGTCCCAAAATATGAGTTCTGTTCAACCAATTTATTTTTACAAAATTGATAAATGGGCAGATGACAACATCATCATCCCCAAAATGATTAAATAGAAGGGTATTATCCACAATATTCATGTAGTTAGGCTGCAACCTTACTGTGTACAAAGACTTGCTATCTGTGCAGTGCTTGCTCCACTAAAGGAGCTATAGTCAACTTTTTCTTGAAAAAAGGATGCTAGTCTAAAAGACTAGAATGTAAACAAAGTGTCGGTCCGATAACGGCCAAAATGATTATTTTATCATTATTTTACGCTTTTTTTGGTCATTTTTGAATAGAAACATGAAGCTTATTTTTTTATAAAATATTTTCGAAACATTATTTTTATTTTAGCATCCGTTTTTCAAGAAAAAGTTGTAATATTAACAATATGAAGGCAGAGCAAGCACTACATACTGTTGCAAGTCTTTGTACAGAGTAACACTGCAACCTAACTACCTTGAATATTGTGGATAATACCGTTCTATTTAATAATTGTGGGGATGTTGATGTTGTCATCTGCCCATTTGTCAATTTGGTAAAAATAAATTGGTTGAATAGAAGTCATATTTTGGGACCATCGCTCCATTGTTCACAATGGTTTGTAATGCAGGCTTGTGCAGGCTGCTACCCCAGGAAGTCATGTGATCCAAGATGGCCACGGTGTGAATATGGTCTATAGCGCTTCGTAAGACTCACCCCTTTAAGTAATGCTTTTTTTTCTTCTTTACCCCGTTTCTTTACCCCTGTTTTCATTTCACTTCAAATATGAAGTGAAAATTTAATTTTAATTTTAATTGCACAATGATCCCTGATAAATAAACAATACATTAAATGTATTGTTTATTTATCAGGGATCATTGTGCAATTAAAATAAGGAATTACAAATAATACAATACAGTTAATAGAGGCTGGTGAGATCATGACAGTGTGGTTTTAAACCAATATTTGGTGAAAATGGTGAAGATGGAAGATGTGTTTTTATTGATTTACCAGATGTGACGGAGAGAGCCTCAAAAGTCTAGTATCTGCCCTCGTTCTATAGGGATATCCCTTTTAGTCAGGGAATTTTAATAAAACCCTGGGAATACATTTCTTACCAAACATTCATTGGGCCAAAATAAGACGCAAAAAAATATGGTTTAGTGATGAGTCATCACTTTTCACAAGGTGTATGGGGTCCATTTTTGGCCCAAGGAATGTTTTTCGTGCAAAATAAATGCTTGCAATGGATTCAGAATAATTAAAAACACCTAGTTAGACCCCTCACATCCCACTTAAAGCATATTTTTGGGAGTGATTTTTTTCCCTTATAGTACTGGGTATAGTAAGTGAAAATAGGACCCAGAATTACACTAGCTGTCAAACATTTTGCTAGGGATGACTGTTGAATTTCAATCTTTGTTAGATATGTTACTAGACACCTTTATGAACACATTGGTGAAGAAATTGTTTGGTAAGGATTTTTTTCCCAGATTTGACAGTTATTCTGCTGATTTTCCCAGCCAATTTGGAGTGGTTAAGATATTGGACTTTCACGCGGGAGACCCGGGTTCGAAGCCGATCACCTCCGTTACATTGGTGCTGTGACCCGGATCCGGGCTTCCCCGTAGGAGGAGGTCAAAGGGGGGTGAGTGTGGTGGAGAGAGTCGCAGCCCCAGCCTGAAGCCTCAAACATCTAGTATCTGCCCTCGTTACATAGGGATATCCCTCTGGAGTAATGGTTAAGATATTGGACTTTCACGAGGGAGACCCGGGTTCGAAGCCGGGTGGGGAGGTTCGGATCACCTCTGTTACACAGAGAAAGTGGATTTAGTTCAAAGGTTGTTCTCCTGAATACAACCTCTCACTGAGGTTCAATTCTCCATAACTTTACATTTATATTTTTGCTCATTACCATATTAAACAGCATTGCTATATCATTTTGAGCAGTTTGTAAAACGCTTAAACCCGTTTTTATCCTGAGATTTTTTAGCAATTTGCATGAAACGTTCTACACGCAATCTAAAGGATCTTTATCTAACATGCCTGTGAAGTGCAAAAAATATATAGTGCCAACAGCAGGTCAACTTTTGGAACAAAATGCCTCAAATCACGCATGCAGGGTCCGATTGCCGTTTGGCCTATTATAGTGCCACCAGGAGGCCAAAAAAAAGTACCTATCATGAGAAAGTTGACACGCTACAATGTTTTAACTTTTTGTGTTTTTTCCCCCCCCGTAACTTAACACCCTGATAATTCTACAAAAGTAGCAGATCCACAAGCCATTCGTGCCACTTTTCTTTTTTTTTTTTTTTTTTTTCACATTCCCTTTGCATCCAGAGGGCCAAACTAAGATTGTTTTCCCGTCTCGTCTGGATCCATCAGCCGTCAGAAATTGGGTGGATTTGTGGAATGTATTGGACAGTCATTCTTCACGTGTGTTAATTGCAGTGTTGTACCCGACAATATCGCTTGATGAACGATATTGTCGAACGCGGTCATTCTGACGCCTGTGAACGGGGTTCGTCGGCGTTCGTCGGCCGCTCATGCGGCGGTCCACGCCTCCGCGGTCGTCTGTCCTCTCGTCTCTCTTTTCATTCACATGCTCCAATAGCACGCACCGTGCACGCAGCTCCTCGTGAACGTTGATATGCGGTGCTGTCTGCACTCTGCGACTGCACAGTGAATTTCCTCCTCGTTATGTCTCGCAAGCCTAACTATACTTTGTCCTATGTGTGTTGCACGGCGAAAATAGCTTATCTGCAAGCTCACAACGCGTTGCATTCACGAGACAACGTGAGCTTGTAGTTCGGCTATTTTAACCAACGCGGAAACATGCTGTGCGCGAGGTTTAGAAACGTCTGCCTTATAGTGGGGTTCCTTGTAATTTTTTGTTTTCATTTCAAATGTGTGTTAAAGTTTATTTTTCACTTCCAATTTGTAGATTATGGTCTATAGAACAATTTTGGTTCGAGTGTCAAGACAGTAGATTGAAGAAAAATATATTTTTTTGCCCTATTTCCAAAATGACCAAAATCGGAATTGTGTTTTTTGAACTATGTCTTAGTTTTCCCACAACTGCTGTGTAATATATATATATATTTTATTGCTATATCAAGTCAATACTGTGTGGGGAATCAATTGGAGTCAAATATTTGTTTTGAATATTATTATATTTCACACAATAAGACAATAACATGGTTATTACATTCAGCCCTTCACAATAAGGGTGCAGGAAGACTGGGAACTAGGCAGTGGGCACATAAATATTGTGGGCACCTCAATGTTAAGTTGGATGAAATTATTGCTGTGTGTGGTTCTATATGGGCTGTGTCAATAATTTTGACAAATAATAGCATGCAGCAACGTCTAAACATTTATATATATATATAGGCCTATATATAGACCTATATTTTTTTTCTTCAATTTTTTCTTCTTTTTTTTTCCTATTTTTTTTGAATAGCCAAAAGTATAAAACAAAATATGGTTAAAAAAGAACGAAAAAGAACTAATTTAGTTCATTTTGGGGAACCATGAACTTAGTTCAAAATATAGAATTATGAACTATGAAATGAACCAGTTCATTTTAGAAGTTCTGAACTTGAACTTGAACTAGTTCGTTTTTAAAGTGAACTTTCCCAACACTGGTTAATTGCATGCCGGGCAGAAACGGGTCCTCCGTTTCCGAAAAAAAAAAAACCCATTCCGAAACCAGGTTAGTATTCACCAGCGTCGGCATGTTAGCATTTAACCAGGTTAGCATTCACCAGGTTAGAATTCACCAGTGTTAGGTTTACTGAGGTTACGGTTATAGGGTTAAGGTATAGATGGTCTGAATAGCGAAGTTTCAGAGTGCCCATGTGTAACCGGTATGAAACCTCCCATCCACATCTTTTAACTTTTTGCGTAAATGAATGCCCTACATGATCATACTGCGTCACACAAACATATAATCACACTTGTAGATCTGCTACTTTTGATGCTTTTGAATGTGCACCCTGAAAAGTAACAGGTTTGGGATATAATGAGGTTTCCACCCGTCAGAAACAATATTTTAATATTTTAATTCAATGCAATAATTCCATCAATTATTCAGCCAGAGTTGATGCACCAATTTTGACAGCCCTACTAAATATTGAATCAGGAAACCCAAAGACTGTCTGGGGTGACACAGAAAGGTCAACGTAAAAATATGCCACAGAACAGAAGTGTGTTTTTTTTTTTTTTAAGTGAACTACCCCTTAAATGAATATGACAAACATGTATCTGAATGACTCTCTTCAGTTCTGCTAGGCACTGAACAAGAACCAGGCACGTGCACACATAGACATCAAAGGGGGCTTGAGCCCCTGCCCTTTTACCCGTCTGTAAAAAGTGCCGTCTCCAGACCATGAATGCAGCTTTTACTATGGTGAAAGAAATGTAAATCCCCTCCTTTCCATGCCATACCTGAAGGCAGCATTCAAGAGAATTGCCTTGTCCAAACTCTCCTGAACGTGAACGCCACATCTTATGTTGAAAGAATTGCACTCTCTGTGTATAAATCTATGCCATTACGCCACATCTCCAGTATTGACTTGATTATGCTTAGTTCAGTGTGGTATCAAAATAATTGAAAATAGCCGACCTCCAGGCTCACAACGCGTTGTGAGCTTGGAGGTCTGCTATTTTCAACATTTCCACCAAAATGCCCTTTAAGATATTTTAGCCCCTGCCTCTCTAACATTCTGTGCTCGTCCCTGGCAAGACCAATGTAAATAAACTGTAATCCAGAACCTAGACAGTTTACCATAGGCTACATCTCTCTCTCTCTCTCTCTCTCTCTCTCTCTCTCTCTCTCCGCCCCCCCCCCCCCCATTCATACAGTATATTCATCTCCAGATGACTGACAGATGTGTTAATATGGAGCAGCATGTTGAACACAAGACACAGATGGATGACACATTCTTAAAAGGCTGTTTGGCATGTCTTTAAGTCACTCCAGTGCTTGTGTGTGTGCGTGTGTGTGCATGTGTGTGCGTGTGTGTGCGTGTGTGTGTGTGCATGCGTGCGTGAAAGAGAGAGAGACAGTCCAGTGCTCGCGTGTGTTACATGCCCCGCTCTAGGGGTATAAGGATATGCAACATTAATAAGGCAAAGGGTAGGTATAAGAAGTATTTTTATTTATACCTTCTTTTGTTGAGTATTTAAGGAACAGTTTACAAATAATAATTGAATGCAATAACACAAAGGAACAACTTTAACAATAACTCAAATGAATAACTACCCTGCAAAGAAAAGAAACAATCAAAATGAACTAATCCTTATATATTAACCACTACATAACTACGTAATCAAAATTACATGAGATTACTAAACTAACATAACTACACTATTCTAAACTATCAAAACATGAGTGATTACAAAAAGCAGGCAGTGGTAGTTAAGAGTTAACCAAAGGCCACAACCTAGTTGTGGGTTTAAACAGAGTCTACTAAAGTTCCCAAAGTTCTCAAGACTCACAAAGGTAAGAATGCTATAAGCTAAGCAGTTTCTAAGGCTACACAGAGCAGAGGGCAACTACTATGAAGTAGCTCCCAGAGCAGCAGCATGTGAGTGTCATGTAAGTTGGACAGGATGTTCCCCCATGGGCAGCAAGGAACAAACTGACGAGGAGCTCTGGGCTGGCAAGGCTTTTGAAGGGAGGCCCCGCAGGTGATTGGACCAGGTGGAATC
The DNA here is from genome assembly GCF_963921795.1 of Nannobrachium achirus. Lineage (NCBI taxonomy): Eukaryota > Metazoa > Chordata > Actinopteri > Myctophiformes > Myctophidae > Nannobrachium > Nannobrachium achirus. The sequence continues at coordinate 52,970,192 of NC_137832.1, forward strand.
AGGGTGTAGCTCTCCATCAAGCTCAGCTCACTCAGGTCTCCTCCAAGTTCAGGTCTCGTCTCCTCCCACTCCAACACAAGGCCAAGACCTAAACTGACACTAGTATGAGTATGTGGACTCCAACCAATATTGGGAACAATAGTAACGTAATAATAAGGATAAATATAGCTGCAAGCAGCGATAAAGTGGCCAAGGCAAAAGCATCAAGGGAAAGCAAAGAATACATCAAAGAGAAACTAGAAGCAGTGTTCTTCCGAACAGGTCAGGTGTTTTTTTTGGCCTACTGGTGACTCTATAACAGGCCAATGTGAGAAGGGTGGCATCTGTTCCTTGGCCTAGTGGGAATGTGTGTGCAAAATCTCACACACATAGCAGGCTGCGTTTGAGACAATTTGTTCAAAAAGGAGCAATCCTGCAAACCTTGGAATTCAATTTTAGCCAATTATATAGAATATGATATCGGACAAATCCGTCATGATCACATCACTGTAGAGATACTGTGTACTGATTTGTGTGATTTTCGGATAAAATTTGAAGGAGTAATATCGAAGAATGTGTTTTACATACTGTAAGTCTGCCTTCTGGTTGCGCTATAAATGGCAGATGTGAAAAATGCAGGGCACAGGTTTTTCCTTGGCCTCTGGGAAGTGTGCATACAAAGTTTTACACTAATCGGTGGTTATAGGTAAAAGCACAAATTGGCCTCTACACAACATGTATGCAAAAGACTGTAAGATTTGGGAACCACTTTGTCACGGGGCAGCCCGTTTCCTATAGACATATGCAATCTGCTTAAAGACATTGCACACACGCACGCACGCACACACACACACACACATCATCTGCAGTCACTGGCACTCCTCTGTTGAATGTGCATGTCACGGCCCCTTGGCCTGGCCTGTAGGGCCTGTGTAGCCCTATGTATGGTGGATCCCTGTATTTGTGCTTCTTCCACAGAGCCTATGGGTGTCGGCCAATGGAGCCTGATGATTAGGTGCATTGGGAGCACCTGGCCAGTGCTCCCTGGCTCCCCATAAAAGACTGAATGGAAAGCCAGTCTCTCTCTCCCTCCCCAGACGACAGCACCCTTTGTTTGTTCAGTTCCTTTGAGTTTATACTCTTTACAACACCCCACATCATACTTACCACACATACATGCATTGCTGACACTACTGATTACTGACTTACACACCTCATACTCTTGTAAATATGAGTTAACCCTTTTAGTTAATAAATTATTATTATTTATACCCCTACCATGTGTCCTCCTCAATTTGTCATTGCCTACGGGCCAGGTCGTGACAGTGCAAGTCAAACAGAACAGGGCTGTACCACTCCACTTAAATAGGGGTGGAGGTTGCCAATACTGTGGAGGAGGGGGGGTGTTAGACAAAGACATTGAGCAAAGTTTTTCTAACAGCTCTGTACATGAATTCCAAGCCTGAATATGTAGTGTAAAACACTTTCACATTTATTGAAAGGGTAATGTATTCAGAGAGAGAGAGACTGTAAGCTGCTATATCAGCCATTTCAAGGTAATTGGTTTCCAGGTTAGTGGTAGGATCCACTCCTTTAAAGGGAGGCTGCAAACCAGGGCAACTCTTGTTATGCTCAGCAGAGCGAGATGAACAAATCTCAGTGAGAGTTGCAAGGGCCCCATAGCCTAGTGCAGTGTTTGTTATTTTTGCCTTTTTCTTGAGTTTTGCCTTTTGTTCCCGTTCCCGAGTTCTCTATTTTTAGATTTTTGGCAAAGTTTATTTTTGCCATTTTTGAATTTTGGGTTTCACTGTACAAAACTGCATGGTGGGGGCTGGATAAATAAAAATCTTAACGAGACACAAATTGCTTATTATAAGCAGACATGGCAACCTAGGTACATTCAGAGCCCAGAACGCCAACTACTGACACTTTAATGCAAGGACAACAGGAAATCAAATGCTGTTTTTCAGGACAGCTTTTTCAGCCTCCGCCTCTTTCAGGATATGAACAGGATAACAGGGGAGGTGCCAGGAATAACATGAATATATAGAGATAAATACTGAATAAAAGTACAAAGGTATTGGCATCAACTTGAAATTTTTTGAAAATAGCAGATCTACAAGCTCACAATGCAATGCAACGCATGAGCATTTACTGGAGTAGCCTAGAAGTAAGACTATACAAGTGAAGTATAAAATACCTCAAAATTATACTAAGGATAGTATTTGAGTAAATGTACTCAGTTACTTTTACACCACTGGCATTGTAGACCCAGATGCTTGTGAAACGTGATAAAGAAATAGTCATGCAATAGTATGAATTTCAGTTTATTTACACAAAGGATTTGCAATTGCAAAATATTATAGCAGCATTATTTTCTGTAAGTGGCTAGCAGAGTCAGACTTAACTAAACTTAAATTGTTTTATTGAAAAGCGTTGAGGGGAAGGCGGCTGGGGGTCAAAACTTGGAACTTTAGGGGCTCACATGGGGCTGCTGTCCTGTGGGCAGAGCAGACTATGGATTCCAATTGGGGGGTGTTGGAACCCAGCCAGCCTAGGTGGGGGAGGGAGAGAGAAATGAGGTGAGCTTCAGAATAATTACAGTTGAGCCACAAGTTAGAGAAGAGGTGTTCAATCTGCCCGTTCCACACAGTTCAGAATAATGAACCCACTTACACTGCCTTTCTTTGGCTTCAATGAAGCAATCTGGGAGCTGGTACTGATTGTCAGTTGATTGTCAGATGGGCTTCAGGTGTGAGGCTGAGCTTCCCCTGCATGGTTTGAAACAATAAATGAATAAATGAATGCACTCAAACATCATTACTTTATAAAGAAACTCAAAGTCATTACTTCAAAATCAAATCAAACTAGGAATGAGTGTCACTGCGGCTGCTTTTTCCTACCCATAACCATAGGTCAGACAGGATTGTGTCAGTCTTTCTGCAGGCTCGCCATCTTTCAGATTCAGTTCTAGGCAATAAACCTGGCCTGGATCAAAGAAAAAGGCCAAATGAATAGAAAAACAACAAATTCAAATAATCTGCTGCACTACAGGCTTGAAACAAAATAATTCCATTAATCTGCCCAACTAGGCATTGGCATTAAACTCAAAATACATCAATTCAATAATCAACGTTGCAGCTAACATACAAGCATTACATTCCAAAAGAAATCGTTTAACATTTAGATACCAAAACCAAAAACAACATAACATTTCAGAGCACATGGTCAGCTTACCAAGTCACATTGTTCCTCCATCATACACAGCCAGTGTATCGAGTGGATCAGGTAGGTATGTTCAGGTGAGGTAAATCTAAAAGCCAAATTATAGTATGGGTAAGTATAATGAATGAAACTGTTAGAAATTGGAATAGTTGTTGGAATAATGAACAGTGTACAGACCTGCAGCTGCTGCATAATGTAGCAGTGAGTAGCAGCAACCACCAGCACCATGCGGCTTCCAAACAATCTGAGAGGGGGGGAGTGGCCTCAACTCAACCACTATTTATACCCTTGCTTAAGAAGGTTGCCATGTTTGGTCGGGTTGCCATGTTCAGTTGCAGTACCAGGGTTTTCACGGCAAAATGTTGTAAAATGTATTTTAAATGCATGAGGTAAGGCTTGAACAGGGGACTTCTGGAATGATAGACAAAGGCCTTACCAGGTGAGCTATGCACAGCTCTGCACAGTGAGAAAATATTACTTTAAATGTTTGTTTTAGAAGCAGAAGAATAATTTGCATAAAACTTGCAATGTTGATAAAATTATTAAAAAAGCATGTTTCAATTTTTAAAAAATCCGATCTGAAAGATCTTTAGATATTGGTCCAAAGTTCATGTAAAAAAAGTTCTGTGCACGTGACGCGAAAGTTCCGGAATAAAAGCGGGTTTAAGTGTTTTACAAACTGCTCAAAATGGCGGAAAATCTAAGGGCGGAGCTTACTTAACAAAGACACAGATGTCTTCCGCTTGAGTCAAGGCACGCGTGTAAGCAAGTTGCATGTCTTCAAACGAAACGAGGCATGACTTATGCCCCTTTAAAGTTTGAGTTTTCAAACGCTTCGTATAGCGCCCCCCTTTGGCCAATTGGAGTAAGATTGCTTTCAGTGATATTTGGACTAACCCTTTACATATTTGCCAAATGCCATGAACGTGTCACTTTGCATGTATGATTTAGAGGCAGAAGAATAATTTGCATATAACTGCAACATTGAGTGAATTATTAAAAAATAATGTTTCGCTTTAAAGAAAATCCGCCGAGACATATCTGACCGTATTGGTCCAAAGTTCATGTAAAAACTTTTTGCGCACGTTATGCGAAAATCCCAGGAGGAGATAGATTTTGACTGTTTTTCATATAATTCAAAATTGTGGGAGAAGTAAAGGTCAGAGGTCAAAAGTCAGAGTGTAAAGGTTGTTCGGCATGAGGAGACGCATAAGTGTATACAGGTTTCATTGCTGTACCTGAAACAGGGCATGAGCTACACCAGTTCAAAGTTGGCATTTTTCAAAGGCTTCCTACAGCGCCACCCTTTGGCCGATTGTTGCGAGCTTCGCGATTTAGCCGTTTGGCATAGTCCTCTGCCATACTGCCGAGTTTCGTAAAAAGCGACTGCACGGTCTAGCCACAAGTGAAAAAGTGGCGGAATAATGATGAAGTCCAATATCAATGAGTGGCCATTTGCCACTTCGTAGCCTTGGCCACTAATTAAAGAATGTAGTGGTGCTATTTATGAGCTAATTTCATACATACATACATACATACAGTACATACTACATACAGTACATACACACACACACACACACACACACACACACACACACACACACACACACACACACACACACACACACACACACACACACACACACACACACACAGATGTAGGTGCGGTTAGCACTGCTCAATTTTGCGGTCCTTGGCATGAAAAGTTTGAGAACTATTGGTTTAGAAGGCATTTGTAGAATCGGCCTCATGGTTTCAAACAGACGTCCTCAGCAAACTGGATTGTACAGTACAGATTATACAGTATACAGATACAGTATACAGATTATATAGTATACAGATACAGTATACAGATTATACAGTATAGAGATACAGTATACAGTGCAGTTGCAGTACGCTACAAAGGGCAAACTTTCTCTCTTAGCGGAGACTGAAAGCATGAGAGATGATAGCAAATCATGCCTGAGCTCCTGGAGGGCCTCTCATCCTCCAACAACATAAATAAACCCACATCATTTCTGTCCTTCTGTTCAGATCTCGGCGTACATTCAGCAGGACTCGCTCAGGATATATCGCTGTTTGATTGTTGACGCGCACACGCTTACTTCTCCGCGTAATGAAACGCCAAGGAGGAGACATCTGTTTCGCTTGAGAAATAAATGGCTTTTTATGTCTGTAATTACGAACCATTATTGCTTTCTGGCTGGAGAGACAGGATAGACAATACATCTGCGGGCCCGTTTTGATCACGCAGCTGCGTTGAGGAAACCTAGTTTGGCTCACTTTTAGGGAAAGGAAATGAGAACGTCGGCTCTGTTACGCAATTGAGTATTAAAAAAATCACCTTTGTGATTTTTGTGCATCCTATTCTATTCAAGAGAGGATTAGCAAAAAAAGAGTGTCTTCCGTATTCAGCATTATATCACATGCATGTCTGTTTTGATGTGCTTGATTGTGTTTTACAACGATGCTGAATGTCAGTGGTGTAAAGTAACTATAAGTACATTTACTCAAGAAATTATTTGAGCTTTCTTTTCTTTTTGTTTTACTGTACTGGAGTATTTACAGTTTTTTGTATATATAAATTAATTCATTAAAATTCAAGTAGTAATAATATGTTGTGAAAATAGCCGATCTACAAGCTTGTATACGCGGTGCAAAGTGACGCGCTGTGTGCTTGTAGATTGTAGATTTTCATTAGTTTGGGTCCCGGGGAAACGTTTAATCTCTCCTGGGTCTCGGCCTGAAAGGTGTGAGAACCATACTGTGATAGAGCACTTCAAAATCAAACCCTTGCAGATACAAATGGATCCGTTTGTGGCAACAATGCACCTCTAGTGTTGTGATTAAGCTCTGAGTTCCTTAACAGACAGAGGGGTTTGGAGTGTGTACTGTACTGTACTGTACTGTACGTGCCTTATAGGCTATAGGAAAGAACATTTTCATTGCCTGCTAGGGACAGCAAGACATTAGCAGTGAACATGTTTATTAGCGCAAGAGCACAGAAGATAACAGAGCTACAATATTATAAACCAGCATCTGAGGAGCCATCAACAGCTCACACACACACACACACACACACACACACACACACACACACACACACACACACACACACACACACACACACACACACACACACACACACACACACACACACACACACACACACACACACACACACACACACACACACACACACACACACACACACACACGGCGGGCGGACTCAGATATCATAACTGCGGTGCTTGTTGTTCGCTCACGGATGACAGACATAACGCGGGTAGGCCTATATTATTATTATTATTGTTGTTGTTGTTTGTGTTGTTTTTTACGAGTGCTAATTGGAGCCGGCCCTTAGTAAAACGGGGAAGGTGTGATATTAATGACGATGATTACTGACTCTTATTACTTCAATAACAGAGGGACAGGTTTAGATGGCGACGCAATTATGCGATCACAGAATCACTGGCACAGTGGGACTGTTTTACTTGGAAGGAGAGAGTGTGGGGGGGATAAGAGAGAGAGAGATGGAGAGAACACTTATTAATCAACATGGTTATAATCAACAATCAAGTTTACAGGTGTAAAACTTTGTTGTGCAAGCTACCTACAAATTGCAAATAATAATACGAACAGAGGGAACAAAAATATTCAAAAATCAAAGCAAAACCATATCAAATAAATTAAAAAATAAAGTGTGTAAAGACAGGCAGAGTGCCTTAAGCACCGTTTCAATGCATTCCGTAAACTTCCGGTTTAGCGCTTTGTCACTATTCGCCAATAGACGTGTACTATTAGAAGACCTGGCCGTAAGGAGGGAATGGAGAATAAGTGACTCTCCAATAGAGGGCTCTGGCCAACGCTATACAATCTAAAATGATGCTAGTTGAAAGGAGTGATGGATGAATAATAACAAGTGCTTAAACGTGTTGGAGACCGTCGGTGCGTGGAGATCGTGTTGGAGACGGTCGGTGCATGAGATCATGAGGCAATTGAGGGTAACGAGAGATTAATTGGAAGTTGAATAGGTTGTCCATACTGTCTCCGACCACCAATTTTTTCGTATGAAAGCTCCGGATCAACTACAAAAGGATGTCACTCGCAACTTCTGAAAAACATTACCCTGAATTTGAGTTTGGAAAGCTGCACGTCGAAAAGTCGGACCTTTCCGACAAAAAGTGCGGTGGTCGGAGACAGTGTGGACAGTCTGTCCTTTGTGCCGGTAACCATGAAGATTTACAGCGAGGCACATGATGGCCACTCAATTTGTTTCGCTGTGAGCTCCCAGATCGGCATTTTCTTGCCATGCAACGCCATCATGTGATGGATTATAAATTAAGTTCATCAATCACTGTTCACTGTGGTGTCATGAATGAGCACAAGGATGAGTTGAAGTTTGCTCATTCTGTGTGTGCGTGTGACTGACTTTCAGGTGTGTGTGTGTGTGTGTGTGTGTGTGTGTGTGTGTGTGTGTGTGTGTGTGTGTGTGTGTGTGTGTGTGTGTGTGTGTGTGTGTGTGTGTGCAACGTTTCTGTCTTGATATAGCTATTATAATCCTCTGCCACACTTTCTGCTTTCCCGTCACAGTTTGTCATTGGCGTCCGTCATCCAGTCATCGGGGAAGTGTCTGACTGTTTATCTACCTGCCAGACATCTGTTCATCTGAATGTTAGCATAGCATTTAGAAAGGTTAGCCGTTCGCTGGTATTTCCCTGTGACAATCGTAGGCTAATGTCATACGAGAACACCAAGAACACGCACTGAAAGGAACGGGCACTTCTTCGTCATTTTTGTCAAGTCTTTGTAAAGGAAATGTGTGCTTTTTCAGCACAATGGATCCCCATTTTGGGGTAATCGGGCAATGATCGACAACCTATCTTGGGCATGTCATTGTCGGTGAAAAGCTCCAAACATTTTCCAACAGCCGACCTACAAGCTCACAATACGTGACTATTTCATGACACTGTTGTGTGCGGATTTTGGTGACCCCAGCTTTGGTTCTCTGGTCTCGTGCTACCCTTGGGCCAAATTGTGAAATTTCTATAATATTGGCCTGGTGGAGATGATACACTTTTTTTGCCACGCTACTCCTCCCACGGTTTTGGGGGCACGCACACACACATTATATTGTTTAATTTATATATATGCCCTATATTTATTTGTGATTTTTTTTCATTGACTTTAATTAAAAATTATTACACTTTTCCCAAATATGGAGATGACTGACAGCATAGATGTCTGACATCATAGACCACACAAGACTGACGCAGTATGTCCATATATGGCATTCCAAGATATGGGTTTTATATCGATGACATCAGGTATCTCCATGGGCATAAAAGGGACAAGGACTGACACAGAGATCTCCATATATGGCCATTCATTTATTAGCAAATGAATTTTCCCTGTTGACTTGAACAGGGGAAATTCAAATGATAGGACAAAATTCATTTGCAAGTATGACTCTCGTCACAGCAACCACACTTGCAACTTCCAATTGCTTCTTTCTAGTTAATTTTTTTCATTGCCTAAAAGGTTTTGGACGTACAAGGTTTCCGCCTGAACGTGAACAGTGCTCACACACTGGAGAGAGGCATGAGTGGCATGAGTGATTATATTAAACAAGCAATGGTTACAAAATAACAAATAGTGTTAAGAGATGCCTGCCATCTTTGTTTTGCATTTCTTATGATCATGTACAAACTCGTTCCCAGCAGAAACAAAGAAACAAAAGCACAAATGAAGGGAGTTGAGATGAAATAATAAACGCTACAGGCAGTTTCTCAATTCTTACCGCGTCAAAAAAGAAAAAGAAAAAAAGTAATATATGCATTTTTATTTATTTTTTATTTTTTGTTCTTGGGTTGTTAAGACTGCAGTGAAATCAAATACATGTGAGGGGAAGGGGGGGGGGGGGGGGGGGGAGTCAAGTGAAAGCAAAAGAAAGTGGATTTAATTTGAAAAGAGTAGAGAAGAAAAGGAACAGCCCAGACATGAAAGCTAGGTTTGAGATCAAGTTGCCTTTCATGCACGCTACATAAGTATCTGAGACATGTGCGGTATATACATTATGTGGTGCCATGTGTCTACATGTGAAACTTCATCACCTATAGAGAAGCCATGCATACAGATTGGTAAATCAACACATAGCTTCCTCTTGGGTCTCTTCTTCAAAGGCTTAACGACGGAAAATCTCATTTGAATCGTGACTTGACACAAAATATAATATCCCCTCACAGCTTGTGTGTGTGTGTGTGTGTGTGTGTGTGGGCGCGTTGCTTGAGGTGCGTGCATGTGTATTTATACGCGCACATCCATGTGAACGTGTGACTGCTGACAGGGGCGTCACAAGGGGAGGTGGGGGGGGAGTGGGACTGAGTTACTAGGGCCCAAGGTGGAGGCGCCTTAATTATTTTATACTTTAACTATTGAAAACACAAAAATAGCAGATCTACAAGCTCGCAGTGCGGCACTCGGTGCCATGCTGTGAGCTTGTACCTGCTATTTTTCAATAGTTAAAGCACCCACGGCCCAGAATTTGGTGCGACACCCCTGACTGCTGAGTTATTATTTATACTTCTAATGCAATGTGTGTGTGTGTGCGTGCGCGTGCGTGCGTGCTTGCGTGTGTGTGTGTGTGTGCGCGCCACTGTGATGATCTGAGGGTTCCTTGTCCTCTGAAGTGCAAGATGTGTGTGCAAAATGTGTGTGTTAGAATTTGTTTTCCTTGCACGTGCCACGTGTGAAAACGTGACTGCGATCAGGTGTGTTGACATCCTGTCATGCCGTCTACGTGACAGAAGGCCACTATAACGGCTCCCAGCTCTCACTTTGACGGGCAAGGGAACGGCCACCCACCACCAGAGCCCTGAGGACCCCTCAGACATCAACACCAGACACGGACGTAAAACCCAGTAAATGCATAGTCGCATACCGTAACCCAAACAGTGGGTCGGGACCCATCTTTGGGTCGCGGACTGATTTTCGCCTTGTTGGCTTCTGGTGGACATTTTTGACAAAATCTAATTTTTGCCACGGACATACAAAATGAGCAGACAATGATGTTACCTGAAACATATGAAGAGTTAGCCCCAAATGACTGTAACTCTGAGTGTGTACAAATGGAACCAAATGGACCCGTTCCATTTGTACACTCTGAGTTATGGGGGTCGTTTGAGAACCACTAGTACAAGTGAACTGTGTGCCACAGTGTCGTCTTGCCATAATATTCTGAAGAAAAGCTGTAGACTTGACATTCAGTAATTGTGTATTATTATCAAAATAGCAACACTATAGAAGTGTGTAAAACACACAGACAAGGCCAAGTCTCTGCCATGGACACCTTTGTCCGCATACGGACATATTGATGACCCTTTCCCACCGCTAGAATTTGATCTCATAATACTGTTTGCTCCCTTGTCGATTCCGTTATTCTATCACTCCCTCATGTACACACTTACATATTATTAACTGGTCATACTAGATTCAGCTGTCAGTTTTGATATGACTTTTTATCACAGGCTATGGCAGCGGTTGTGAAAGTGGGGTCTGGGGAACCCCAGGCGTCCTGTGGGCCCAGGTCCATGAAATGGACTAAATGGAACTGATCCTTCATAGTATCATTGGTAACACAAAGAAGTGAGGAGGCCCAATTTCTTTCCAATATGACTGCTATGCATAAAGCCTATAGTCCTAACAGATGCTGTGCAAAAAGCTTATAGACCTCCTAACAGAAACACGTTCTGCGTGTTGGTAATCTTAATAAAGTATGTCATGCATGGCTGAGGACAAAGAGTAAACAGGATTCAGCGTTGCTGTCTTGCTGCCGTCCTCACTTGTCAAAGTGCTCCAGGATGTTTTTGCTTGGAGAGTTTATGCATAGGTACTGGCAGTTGTACTGCTGTGATAAGCCATTTCCAATTTGCAGAGTTAGAGCACAACATTATTGGGTTCTCCGTCTAAAATACTCCCAGACTTTGGATGATGGTTGTAAAAAGTTTATTTGTGTTTTTATGACACATTTCCGTAGCTGATGATGTTGACGTTCGATGATGTCCCCATGGGTCCCTCCACCGTAGTTGTAGGTGAAAATATTGTAAACATGCGTGTGTCTGCGTAATATACGTTACGTTGTTTAGTATTTACTATTTAGTTGTTTAAGTGTTTACTATGCTATGGGCGATTCAGAAGGCGTCCTGCTTAGTAGTGCACGAGCGCTCCCTCATCAGAATACCTTAAAGCTGGCCACTTCATCACCAAACCAAATAAATGTACAACTCATTTTATATTCATTAAAGTATCTAAATTCAATACGCAACTTGTCCTGACTGAAGAGCATTAAAGCTGTTCTGGGCCGCTTCCAGGTTGGACGTGTTTCATTGTGTATGTGAGTGTAAAGCAGAGTGTTGCTTTAAAATAGCACCTTAGTCAAAACAAAACTATAGAGCAGGGGTCTTCAACGTTTTCAGGCCAAGGACCCCTTAGTTGAGAGAGAGAGATGAAGCAGGGACCCCCCCACAACTTTTTCATAGATTCCATGTAGTTGCATTTTTTGACAGCACAATCGTCAATGTATTTTGGATTCATGTCAATTTCTGTTTTCAGATATTTAACCGCTTGAACCGTCAATACTTAATTAACTTGACCCTTCACTCTGTACTTAGTATGCTCTTTTCCCCCTCTACACCAAACCTCTTGCAGAAAATAGCCAATCTACAAGCTCACACCGCCTCGCAGCACGAGGCATTGTGAGCTTGTAGATCTGCTATTTTTGGTAACATTTCTCAGAATATGGACACCAGGGTTCAAGTGGTTAATATAAAAAGAGGGAAAAAAGGTTCTATCACTCAGTTTTGGAGGACCCCCTGTAGTAACTCTGAGGACCCCCTAGGCGTCCCAGAACCCCTGTTGAAGACCCCTGCTATAGAGAATGGAAAACCCATGCTTGAAGCAGATTAGTTATGTTTAACGTACCAAGCACATCCGCTTAATCTTGGACTCTTAAGTCAGTGTATAGAAACATTTTGTATTTTTAAGTTTTCTGGCCTATGGCGTGCTCAAAAGTTTCAAATCAGTAAACGGATTGGCTTCGGGAATCAGTACAAGACATACTTTAAAGGAGTAGTTCACCCCCAAAATGACTTTTTTTCTATTGATTACTCATGCCATGGAGAGTAGAGTTCAATAATATTTTTAGTTTGTTGTCGCATTCCTAAGACAAAAATGTGATAACAATAAATTTACCCCCATTCGTTTGGGATGGGGACCCGTTTCGAAACGGGTCCCCATCCGGAATCAATGGGGGTAAATGTACTCGAATCAAATTTTTGTCTTGAACTCTACTTGAACTCTACTCTCCATGGCATGAGTAATCAATAGAAAAAAAGTCATTTTGGGGGTGAACTACTCCTTTAATGCATACTGTATGTTGAAACTGTATGTATGCTTAAAATAACTTTAGTTTGGTTATGTAGTGAAGTAAAAATTCCCCATTGATTACTCACGCCATGGAGACTTGAGTTGATCATATTTATTTGTATTTGTTGTCGCATTCTTAAGACAAAAATTATAGTAAATGTGCCCCCATTGATTCAGGATGGGGACCCAAATGCACTTTTTTCCACCACTGGCGACAACATTGCATTCTAAGCCTTGACCTGCACGGCTGACAGTGAATTAGAGTGCCTGCTGAGAGAAGGACACTGGTGTGACCATATTGATCTGTTGATTCAACCTCATTTGTGAAGGAGCGTCTAGTGGGCTAACCTTTTTTAACAACACAGCCTTATCGATATCAGCGTAGAAGTGTGCAGCGGCTACATCCATTTCCATTAAGACACTTGCTAGTTACTGTTACCTGCGAATCCATACTTGTCACTCACTGTTATCGTCATGTCATCGGCGTTCGGGGGCAGAAAAGAAAAGAATGACATTGTGACAACAAGGTGCCGCGTACAGGTGTCAATGCACCAGCTGAAAAAAAAGGTTACTGTCATTATTGTTTATGAGCAATTAAATTGCAAATTAAGTCACTTGGTTGAGTTAAAGTCAGAAGGGCCAAAATGATTTAAGCCTGCCTACTAAAAGATTGTATGTACACGCACGTGTGTACACACACACACACACACACACACACACACACACACACACACACACACACACACACACACACACACACACACACACACACACACACACACACACACACACACACACACACACACACACACACACACACACACACACACACACACAGTTTCATATAGTTCGCTTAAATGTGTTCCCTTCAACTGTCCTTCATATTCAAAAGTCTCTGCAACCATACGCATCACCACATCCACTTAGACATTCATAACATCCCTATTTTACTGTCCCCCAAAGAATATTTTCTGAAGTTGGATGCAGGTCATTCCACTACAAAGCTCCATCTAACCAGAACCATCTTTCCCTTTCCCTCAGATCTATTACCTCTATTGGTCGCTTCAGGACTTCCCTGTGTTCTCGAAACAACTTTAAAATGAGTTGAGGGCTGGGAGATGGTGAACAAGCTATCTGTATCTGTGTGTGTATTGTACTGTATGTAATGTTTTAAATGGTACAGTAAAGGTAAAAGGTTCAGAGTCTTGCTCAAGGACTCTTCGACACTAACTCTGGAAAACCCTGGATTGAACAGGGAACACATTGGGAACCCTCCATGTTCTAGGATGGAAACTCTGCCCCTGAGCCACTACCGTCCCCATTTTACTTATATGTATTTGTATTGTATGTAATGTTTTCCTTATGTTTATAGGACCCCCTCTAAAATAAGATCCTGCATCTCATCCTCACAATAAATTATCACCAAATTCGAACCTAAAGTCTATTACATTTGCTGTCTGCTTGTCATCCATTCTTAATTTCGGTTCAAACTGAGAACATAATCTGTGCTGGAAGAGTAGTAGTGTAGTAATTTGTCAGTAAAAAAAGAAAAGAACATCAGGTTGACAGTGTTTTGTTAAAAGAACACTGTGAACGTGACATTAATTTCAGTAACAGGTTATCTTGACCTGGCTTTGCTACAGCTGAGGGACAAATTACCCTGATGCTTTTAGCACCAGATGTCAGAACTCAGGTTTCGGTTTCTTTATCATTTCTTATTATTGTCATCTGTTAATATATATCTTAATAACTATACTAATAGCGTTTAATGATAATTATTTATCGTCTCACCAAGGAAATACTTAATTATCACAAAGGAATAAATTAGACGAAGGTGATTAACAATTGTTTGCAAAACTGGAGAGAATACCCTTCTTCTCCATGAAGCAATATACTGAAAAAATGAATAAAAATAAAAATCTTCCAGACCACGGCAAATGCGCTAAAGTCGTTACGGCAGCTCAGACGTGCACTGTAGACAGTGTGCTGTGTTCTGTTGCTCGCCCACATGTGCATGAAAGTGCTAGCTTAAGGAGAGTTATGCTAATTTGTGACTGCATGCACATCCCTACTTGTGATCTGGGACATTTTTTAAGTGAAGCTGCACACAATGTTCTCACTCTAGTGGAACAAAAGGCATGACCGAGGTGGGAGTAAGATGAAGAACCCAAAAGAAGAGGAGAATAGAGAAAATAAGACGGGAAGCCAAAGTGCAGTAATAAAAGGTTTTAAAAGTGTTTCAATTGATCAGCCAACGGGTTATTGGCATAATGTGACATTACACTATTGTATATCCGTTCTTGAGGTAATTGTTATGTTTACCCCCCATAATCAAAGGCCAATTTTATCATTGGGATACACAAACAAGTCAAGTGTGTCCAAAAACATAATTACTGCACTTTGGCTTTGTAGGGTAGAGTGGAGGTGAAGAGAGGAGTAGAGAAAGGAGCCGATAGGGGGAGAAGAGACAAAAACTAATGTCAGGAGGTGATGAAGAAGAGAGGAGACAAGGGGAGATCAGGAGATGTAAAGGAGAGAGGAGAACATGACAGGAGAAGAGGAAAAACAGAAAATTATGTCTTACTCTGGCAGTTGGGTGAGGTAATGACAGCATCATACCGTCATACAGGACTCCCTTTTGCAGGTCTTTCAGTCCGAGTGTGGGGGGAAGATTTACTATTTTGTTCGACCTCCCGTTGGTCCGACCACCTAAACCTAACCTCAGTAAAACTAACGTTGGTGAATGCTAATCTGGTGAAATGCTAACCTGGTGAAATGCTAACCTGCCGACACGGGTGAATGCTAACCTGGTGAATGTTAACATGGTCTGAGACAGTGGCTGTTGCTAATCCTCAAACCATGCATTTCGGATGCTTGTGATGAACTTGTACTTTTATGAGTACGTCTTATGAGAAATCATACTGGGTGTCTTGTAAAGCCTTTCTCTCGGCAGTCTATTATTATTATTATAATTTTTGTATTATTCTTATTCTTACTGCCTGGGGCTAGCAAGATTTAGTCTCTTTTTTACAAAGGAAACCAGCACTCACTTAGATCCATGTTGTAGGATTCCGGTTTATTATGGGTTCACCCCAGATCAAACATTCACGCTAAGGAAGGCCTGCAGGCCCAAACGTCCGTTTGATCTGCTGCTGGGCGTGAACCCATAATAAACAATAATCCCACTACTACACTTACTACGTGAGTGCTGGTTTGCCTTCTAAAAAGATTATTGCTGCCAGAACCGTGCACCCAAGTATTGTGAACGACTCGTTGATGAGCTCCTCTCTCTTTCAAGCTAGTAAGATTTAGTCCAGCCATTGCTGATTTGGTACAGCGGCCGCCTATACAGGTCCAACATTTGTGGGCATCATGGGTTGGCAATCGCCACCCCCTTAGTGTTCACAATTAACCTCAACTTCAATTATTTCATGCATAATTTGCCCCACAACTGAATAGTTTTAGCAGATTAATCTGATTTCATAGCAATCGACGCCCTCCATCTACATGACACGTGTTGTGATTTACATAAGCCTTCTGTTGTTTAATGCAACTATTAATTTACAGTATTAACCACTTTCAACGTGGCTTCCCAATTTCGTGGATCTACAAGCTCTCAACGCATTGCTTGACGACGCGTTGAGAGCTTGTAGATTCACTATTTTAGCTATTTTAGAAATGGGGCTTAAATGGTAACCTTTTTTTGCCACCCCCTATGTCTTACTGAAATTACACCTCTGCACATATAGGAGACAGAAGGTCCCAGGTTTGATACCTGGCCCTGGCTATGTATCAAGGTATCCATGAGCAAGACCCACCCCTGAAACTGAATTTCCCCCATGGGATTAATAGGGTCTGCATTATTATTATTCTGACTACCAGCTACTTTCGTGATTATTATTCATGTAGTTATTTGGTTTGTAAAATAATGCAAATGGCTAATGCATTCTGCAATTCATCAGCCACAGTGGCTGAATGTTGTGCATCGAAAGCAGGGCAGCCATTACATATTTGGAAAACATTGTTGTATTGGCAAGTATGACTGTGTTTTCCATGTAAAAATAATAATACAAATACTAATAATTATAATGTGATAATAATGTGAATCACATTAGAAAAGAGGTTTCAGCATATTTTGTCCTTGAGCTACAGTACACTAGAAAGACCTGAGCAGGATTCCATTAATGACCTCCAGGCTGAATGTGTACACCTTAACTTAAGTGTCATTTAGTGTAGCCCATAATTAAAGCACACTCTTTAGCATAGAAAGGGAATTGGTGATGGCAACTGTTAAAGTGTGTCTACTGTGATTAATGGAATGTGGCATAGGCTTAGCTCATTAGGTGCAAAAAGGCCTGGTTAGCTTCTTGTACAGCTATACTGTTATTTTGAATAACACTAATCAAAACATATCTATACCAGATAACTCACATTACTTATGAAAACACCCAACACAAGAATATAATTGTATAAGAGAAGAATAATATTTATTCCACAACATGTGAACTGACCCTGCCTAGTCCCTCTGACCCTGACAAAAATAAAATACAAAATAAATCTTCAATAAAATAAAATAAAAAAATACCCGGGGTTTGTTTGACTCAGTTTATAATACCAGTATTGGCGCGCTGTTGGAGCTCATAGGGAAAATCCACAGTGGTTATAGTCTGTACTCACAGTTCCTTAGAACCCTGTGCAGAAGCTGTAGTGTCCAAAACACCAGGTTCCAGATGTAATGAGGAGTGTGCTGTAGGCAGACACGTCACAAATGCACCCGTGTGCCCGTGGATCCTCTGTAGTGTATGCAGTGGCAAGCTCTGAGCACTTCTATTACCACTGCAGCAACTGTCCTGAAGCACACTATATCCAAAAGGAAAACCCATACAGTAGACTAATGAACGTATGTCCTTTTATAACAATTCTCTTCTTATCAATTTCACATACAGTAGTACTCATACTCACTCTCACTCAAAACTTGGTGCAAAAAACACACAAATGTCCTCCAGGCACTCTTGTCCTCCTGCAGTCAACAGCTTCAGTAGACCAACTTGATGTGTTTTAGCATTAGCTTAGCATTAGCCAGTTTACTCTGTCAGCAGCAGCTGCACTAAACATCTGACTAAAACACACAAACTCTCCCGTTTTTTTTTACAGGCTTAACAGGTACAAAACCATACTGATGCAAACCCTGTGGCTCTTAACTGGAATGCAACTTGACTTTAACAGATTACCGAATTATTTAAACACTAATGACTCTCTTTGGTCTGAAAACCCTCCGGTCTCTGCTCACTCTCTCTAGTCCCGCCCCCTCTCTCTCTCTCAATAGGTTGGCTCACGTTGAATGACACCTCAATCCCCCAATAACATTCCTCTGACAACATACAGCAGTATAGATTGAGTATGAATAGAAATAATGTTCATGCTAATGTAGTAGGGTACTACATTAGCAATGCGCTAAACCCATGTATAGAGATAAAACCATAGACGTGAGGTGACATCATGTCATTAAAGGAACGCGTCACCCATTCTTGGGAGAATACGTAGTTCCCTCAGTCCTATCTCCCCTCAGAACTCACCCTAACCCCGACCCAACCTATCCCAATGTTCCCATAGCCCAATATATCGCCTCAAAACTCACCCTAACCCCAACCCCAACCCTAACCCTAACCCTAACCGTAACCCCAACCCTACTGCAATGCCTCAGCCCCTCAGCTGTTCCCTCAACCCTATGTTCCCTTCAGCCCCACGTCCCCTTAGCCCAATGTTCCTTTTAAACTAACACTAACCCAAACCCTAATCTTAAACTGAGGGAACAGAGGCATGGCCTTGTTTTCATTAACTTCATGTAACTGGTCTGAACAGTGTCCACAGTACAGGACAATGTACAACATCCCTAACACCTGTGTTGTTGTTTTCTGTAAATTATAATAGAGAAGCGCTGATCCTTGAGACGGGCTGTTCATTTGACCCGACAAGACGAATAAGGCACATCTCAGAGGATTTTATGTGCGTAGAATAATAGTGTTGATATTTTTTGCTGTGTTTGTCATGTTCATAAACCTGCTATTAGTGGCTTTTTGGCCTTTAAAGAATAGCAGCTGCAAGATTCAACTCTCTTTCAGCCTTGCTAGGCAGCCAGGCGTTAGCAGGAATAGCCCTATATGTACAAGCTCTCAAAAGCAGATATCCCCCGTCCCACAAATGGAACCTGCTGTACCTTGTGACTTGTATCTCAGCGCAAGCAGTGGCATCAAGCTGTTTTCATTCAGCTGAAGTGCCATTATAGAAAATGGTCGAAAATATGTTGTGAAATGGAGATGAGAGGTTTCTGTCTGACAGCTGCGAAATAATAGTTCATCTGTTCTTCTAAGTGGCTTTCAATGTTCCTCCTCCACGGCAGAAGATCACTGTTCAGTACTTCAGAAGAATAGCTTGCATTTTGTGTCTGTGTCTGTGCGTGCCCATGTGCACGTGCATGTGTGTGTTATTGTCTTACTATCCTTGTGAGGGCCAAATGTAGAATTTGAGAAATGAACATTGTGAGGACAATTTTCCTACGTTTTTTTTGGAGCCGTGCTAGCCGCTCCAACAACTGACCATGTGTGTCTGTGTCTGTCCATATGCCTGTCTGCCCGTATCAGTACGGCCTCAAAAGCTTCAATAGCGCTGGGTGACCAAAATTCAAGTGCCGCTGTTGAGCAGCCTTGAAGTGTTAAGGCTAAGACACCCCTCACTCCCACTGAAAAGGTTCAGGTCAGGGTTAGGATTAGGCATTTAGAAGTCAGGTTTAAGGGTCGGGGTTGGAGTTATGCTCAATTTCAACTAAGTTGCGCACCACTAGTGTTGTGTACCAGTGTGTGTGTGTGTGTGTGTGTGTGTGTGTGTGTCTGTGTGTGTGTGTGTGTGTGTGTGTGTGTGTGTGTGTGTGTGTGTGTGTGTGTGTGTGTGTGTGTGTGTGTGTGTGTGTGTGTGTGTGTGTGTGTGTGTATAACAGCCCTCCGCCGTGGCGATGGAATATTGATGGGACATAAACAGTGGGTTCTTAGACGGCGGGCCCCTGGAGGCCTATAAAACATGAGAGACTCTCACATTACAACCGTCACAGACACACACACACACACACACACACACACACACACACACACACACACACACACGCAACAGCACAGAGACTACACATTGTCTGCACCGTCACCAGGGATGTGCAGAGAATGTTAGAGAGGCATGGGCTGAAACTTCTAAAAGGGCCTTTTGGTGGAAAATAGCAGACCTCCAAGCTCACAACACGTCGCGCTGTGACACGTTGTGAGCTTGGAGGTCGGCTATTTTTGGTGCGTGATACTACACTGAACTAAGCATAATCAAGTCAATACTGGAGATGTGGTGTAACGGCTTGGATTTCTACACAGAGAGGGCAATTCTTTCAACATACGATGCTGCATTCAAGTTCAGGAGTGTTTGGACCATGAAATTCTCTTGAATGCTGCCTTCAGGTGTGGCATGGAAAGAGGGGCATTTGCATTTTTTTCGTCATAGTTAAAACTGCATTCATGGTCTGGAAAGGGCACTTTTTACAGACTGATAAAATTGCAGGGCTCAAGCCCCCTTTGATGTCTACAGTATGTGTGCACGTGCCTGACCGTCACACACACACAACGGTGCACCCGCAGAGAGACTACACACATTAAAACCATCACACACACAGCAGCCACAGTCGTTTACCCGGTGTCACCCCTCAGAAGGCTCTCACATCTATATATAGACAAGACAACACATCCACACGTTCTCTCAGGTTGGAAACCTTTCAAGTTCCAAAACTTTTTTTGTTCCAATTGGAACACGGTCAGTAACTAAGTGCATATTTACTTAAGTACAATGTTGAGGTATTTGTACTTTACTGGAGTATTTCCAATACGTTTACTTCTACTCCACTGTTTCTCTAAATCGAATAATACAAATCTTACCCGTGTGAAGTGAGCGGTGCTGCTGCTGCTGGTATCCACAGGCAGACTAAACCATTTTAACTTTCAATCTTTGCTAAAATAGCTCAACCGAGGTTGAACTGAGTCTCTAATATCACATACAGTTACACTCAGGATAAGAGAGAGACAGAGCTCACAAAATGTTTGCATTAACAGTCATAACTCATAACTGAGTGTGTGAGACTGCATGCATGCATGCATGCATGCATGCATGCATGCATGAGAGTGTGGAGGTGTCTGTGAAAGCACACACGTGTGTCTGTGATGTTAGAAGTTAAAATAAACCAATTAAATTCTCACTGTAAAAAAAAAAAAAAAATGAACTATCGAAGGTTAGCTTTTCTAATTGATAGGGGCAGTCATAGTTGAGTGCATAGCGAGGCCGCCTGGGTCCCCGGTTCAACCCCCCGGGCCCCTCTCTCTGTGTATCGAAGTGTATCTGAGCAAGACACTTAAATTAACACATTCCCAATGTATAAATGAATGGACCATTGTAAAGTGCTTTGAGTTCACAACTTGCTTAGAAAAAGCGCAATAAAAATGCAATCCATTATAGTTCTTCTTAGATAGGTATCAGTTAGTCAGCTGCTCTATGTCAACTTGTAGAGCGACTATTTCCATAAACGGTTCTCCGCTGCCCAGAATAGGGATGCTAGGCTTGATGTGGTTAAAAGCTATTACATTGCTACGCATGGATTCTACAGCACACCTCAGACTAAACGCCTATATTCCGGTGCATCACGGGAGCAGGATCTGAAGATTGCAGAGGAGAGAGACGCTGGAGCAGCACAGACAGATAAAGACTTTTATTTAGGTGCTAGTACAAAAAATTATGACTGACGTTTCGATGCTACTGCATCTTCCTCAGAGTGACTCTGAGGAAGATGTTTTGTACTATAGCACCTAAATAAAAGGCTTTATTTGTCCGTGCTGCTCCAGTGTCTCTCTCCCCTGCTATTGTATTGTTAGTCCACACAGTAGCCAACTGAGAAATACCGGTAAGTCTCTTTTTTTGTATTCCTCTGGCGGCATTGAAAGAGGTTACACTGCACTCGCACAATTGTTGGTCCTTGTCCTGTACTATGGCGACCACACAGCAACGAGGCGATCAGGGAAGGGGAGTAGAACGCAAAACAATTTCTTTGCCCAAATTGCCTCTTCTATTTGAGTGGCTATAATAAACAAAGAGAGATACTGCTCCGTTCTGGCCTTTGTCACTGTATGTCATGTGAAGAGGAAATGTGTAATTATAAAGACATGATTATTTATATTATACTGTTGTGGAGGTGTTGCTGCTGAAGGAAAGATAAATGGCAAACTGTCCACTATCATACTCAGAAAAGACTTTATTGCCAAGTAATGGAATTGTCACTATGACAACCTCAACAAGAGGAACATTGTACTGTATGTACTGTATGTACGTACGTACGTATGTATGTTCAGTACGGTATGTATGTATGTACGTACAGTATGTGTGTTCTTTTAATCAGTTTTTTAACTCTACTACTGTCAACTTTATCCTTATACCTTTAGTCTTTGCTTTTTATTTTTCTTACTTGTATTACATCCACTATTATCATAATCATCATTGTGTTATGCCAAATCAACATTTTGCTGCTTGTACTATGAGTGGGCGACAAATAAAGCCCTCTTGAATATCTTGTGCCAGAAGTAGACTTTGCTGGTCCAGAAACAAGACACGCTTACTACAACAAGAGCTGGGAGTGGGATTATCTGAGCATTTTCCAAGTGAATATCCGATTACTTGTTCTGCATTAATTGGCCGATAAATCCAATCAAAGCGCATTTGGAGTACGATTGTTATCTCTACAGCGCCTCGAGAGCCACTCACATCGAGCAATTAAACACAAAGCTGTGCGGGCATCATGTCTGTAAAACCAGGAAAATAGCCTCTTGTGATAGTTGCATTGTAGTTTAGTTGTCTACAAGGACACAGCAATATTTATAACCTTCACTAATGCATACAAAACTGCTTCCCAATGACAATGTTGGTGTAAGTAACATTCCATCACCTTAATGGCCTAAGTAGCCCTTTATATTTTTTCTTATTTTTTTTCTCCAGAAAACAGAAAAAAATGTTTCAAAACAAAACTATATGATATTTCTTAATAATCTCTCTCTCTCTCTCTCTCTCTCTCTCTCTCTCTCTCTCTCTCTCTCTCTCTCTCTCTCTCTCTCTCTCTCTCTCTCGCTAAGCTGTGCAGTGCGCACTGTTGTTGTAACATGCAGAACAGGAGGAGTCTGCTCGTTGTTGTCACATACATTACAGCTTAGCTGATTTCTCAATATGAATTTCAAAAAAATATTGATTTTAGCGTTAGCAAGCAACGTAGCCACTAGCCAGACATCAGCTAGAGTCAGTGGCTGACTGACTGGCAGAGCAGACTGGGTTGGGCAGAGGGAGTGGTGAAGGAACAACATGCATGCATTGTGCCAGGATTGATTATAATTAGCCATGTTGGGCTTGTTTTTTTTGTTTTTTTGTAAAGTTGCTTGTAAATAATGGTGGTTGCGGTTGTAAACTTGTAGATTGGATTGGCTATTTTCAAATAGCCGACGTATATTGGTTTAAAGTGCTCTTGTGGCCTTTATTCACTTATTTTGGCCTTGTTTTCATAGACCTGGTTGCTTATTCCTACACACCCGTCTATTTTGATAATGGTTATTACAGTGAGAACTTACAGAGGCTACTTAAAGGGGAAGACCACCCATTTTCAATATTGAACTATGTCATTAATATAACTTGGAGGAGTTGTGTGGAAATAGAAAAAAAGTTCCCCCCCTTCTGTGTTGCCTAGAACTGGAGGATTGATTTTGGGGTTTGTATTGTAAAGTACAACTTGATGACATCACACCGTTGTCATGGTGTTGCCCATTGTGATGTAGAGGTGACGTCATGGTGTTGTTGGATTTGGCCTTTAAAATGTAGATCATAGCGAGACACCAGCCAGAGTGCCAGTGACAGAAAAAAGAAGAGGATAGAAGACTAGGGAAGATAAGAGAATAAACCTTTTGCTTGATTCAAAGAAATCACCTAAACGTCATCTTTAGATTTTTCAACTGATGATGATGACGACGACTATGACTGAGAAGACAAGTGCCCCCTCCACCCCAGAGGAAAGCAGCCCGGTGTCTTGTGCGACAGTGCATTCATTCGTGTGCTGCAACAGTCTCCTCCAGCAAGGTAAGAGTGAAGAGACACAGGTGCAGGGAGCCAGATGCCCAGAAGGACACCAACTGTTCGTGGGAAACATCCCTCATGATGTGCACAAGGCCAAGCTCAAGGAGGTCTTTGAGAAGTACGGAACAGTCCTGAAGATCAGCATCAAGAGTGGTGGTGTGAAGGTCCGCAACTTTGGCTTTGTGACGTTTAACGACCCGGCACCCGTGCAGAACATCCTCAGTAATAGGCCCATAAAGCTTCACAGTTACTGGCGTCTCAACGTGGAGGAGATGAAGACGCGCTCAGCGCGCTCCTACAAGGCGGCGACCACTGCCAGCAGGGCAGTGAAGCCGGCGGCCCAGAGACCTGGAGGCCCTCCAGCCGTCCAAAACGGCCCCAGACCAGCGTGGGACAGTAAGAAGGGGGAGGCACAGGCGTGGGGAGTCAAGTACCCCGACGACCACCAACTGTTTGTCGGAAAGATCCCTCACGACGTGCATGAGGCCGAGCTCAAGGAGTTCTTTGAGGCGTACGGGACGGTCCTGAAGCTCAGCATCAAGGGTGGTCGGAAGGTTCCCAACTTTGGCTCTGTGGTGTTCGATGACGCGGCGCCCGTGCAGAAGATCCTCGGCGACAGGCCCATAATGTTTCGCGATGGCGTGTGGCTCAATGTGGAGGAGATGAAGACAAAGGAGACACAGGTGCAGGGAGTCAGGTACCCCGATGCCCACCAGCTGTTCGTCGGGAAGATCCCTCATGACGTGAGCAAGGCCGAGCTCAAGGAGGTCTTTGAGCAGTATGGGACAGTTGTGAAGCTCAGCATCAAGAGGGGTGGGATGCTTCCTAACTTTGGCTTTGTGGTGTTTAATGACTCTGCGCCTGTGCAGAACATCCTCAGCAACAGGCCGATAATGTTGCGCGGAGAGGTGTCCCTCAACGTGGAGGAAATGAAGACCCCCTCTTCAGGTTCAGAAAAGCCTGTAACGACTGCTGGCGGGACAGTGAAGTCAGCAGCACAGAGACTTGGAGGCCCTTCAGCTGTCCATAAGGGCCCCAGGCCAGTGTGGGAAGGAAAGAAAGGAGAGGCACAGGCGTGGGGAGTCAAGTACCCCGACTCCCACCAACTGTTTGTTGGAAAGATCCCTCACGACGTGCAGGAGGCAGAGCTCAAGGAGTTATTTGAGAAGTACGGAACAGTCCTGAAGCTCACTATCAAGAGTGGTGGGAATTACCGCAACTTTGGCTTTGTGGTCTTCAGTGACTCGGCGCCTGTGCAGAAGATCCTCAGTGAGAAGCCCCTGATGCTGCGCGACGACGTGTTCCTCAACGTGGAGGAGATGAAGACGAGGGAGACACAGGTGCGGGTAGTCAGGTACCCCGATGCCCATCAGCTGTTTGTCGGAAACATCCCTCACGGTTTGAACAAGGCTGAGCTCAAGGAGTTCTTTGAGCAGTACGGAACAGTTCTGAAGATCAGTATCAAGAGGGGTGGGATGTTCCCCAACTTTGGCTTTGTGGCATTCGATGACTCTGCGCCCGTGCAGAAGATCCTCAGCAATGGGTCGGTGATGCTAAGCGGCGAGGTGTGCCTCAACGTGGAGGAGATGAAGACACACTCGTCATACTCGGACAAGGCCGTGACAACGGTCGCCAGCGGGTCGTTGGAGTCCACGGCACAGCTGCCTGGAAGCCCAAGTGAGGTGGGCCTAAACACCGAGGAGATGAAGGTGAGCCCGGCAACTTCGAGCGAGGCCAAGATGACTCCGAGTCTTGAACCGGGTTTGGAGATTCAGCAGGAGGTGGAGCCTGCTGTAGTGGAGATGAAAGCGGACACTTCCCTGGAGCCCCGACCGGTTGAGGAGCTCACGGAGATCAGCCCCACTCCTGTGCCCGCCGCCACCTCGGACCCCACCTCTGCAGCCTCTACCGCTTCCACCCCCACCGCTTCCACCCCCACCGCTCCACGCATACGGAACATCCTCGACACCGTGCCCATAAAGCTTCGTGGCGAGTGCCGTCTGAACGTGGAGGAGATGAAGATGTGCCCAACACGCTCTGACATGGCTGCGGCGATGACCGCCAGCCCCGAGCAGGAGGTGGAGGTGGAGTCTGCTACCATGGAGATGCAAGCAGACATGCTTCTTGAGCCTCAGCCAGTTGAGGACCTCATAGAGGTGAGCCCCACTCCCGTCCCCACCCCCATTGCAGAGAATTTTATAAGTGTCTGATGAGGCTGTCCTCAAATGTTTAATATTGTTGGAAAGATTCCATTTTAAAATTATAATCAAAGTCAATGGGGCTCGGATTGAGCTGACTGACATCAATTTAATATACCAAATGCTAGAAATAAATAATAATAATAAAATAATAATAATAATATGATGAGTGCATGCATGCTACTCTTATTGTAAAGTTGACTACAACACAGTCTCACTCACTAGGATAATCATTCAATAGATGCAGAAAGAAAACAAAAGGCTTGCATGGTAACACCCGGCGTCTCTCCACATTGATATCATCAGTCACAATGTCATGAATCCAAATGAGAGACACGTTGATAATAGACAAACCCTCCCAAGCCACACAATTTATGTGGACAACGTTTTGCAGAATGGGGATCACTTCTTTCCACAAGAGCCATTGATGTGACCACGCTATGGACGGGCTTTCGCTTGGTTGAGGAAGGGTGTTTGAGAAAATCAGTGCATCCAAACCAAGTCAAAAGCTCCTTGTCTATCTAGCAGTAGTTTTGCTTTCCCTGTTTAGCTTGGACCACCTACAGCAGATATCTGAAAGCCCTTTGAGCAAGTGATGTCTCAGTGAGATCCTTAGGATGAGCTGGGAAGATAAGGCAAATTAACATCAATGTATTAGGGGATGTTGGCTATCTCTTATACACTGATGTTAATTTTTTATGATTTATTTTTTTAATTTTCTTTTTTGGCCAACTGAAGGAAGAGAACGTAACCCAAAGATGATAATGTTCACATTGTGATTTTATTTGTTTTATTTTTATTTTTATTTTTATTTAGTATTTTATTTAACTCACTTACTGCCAATTAAAAATGCCCTCGAGTGGCAAGAGTGCCAGCCCTCTCCATAGACTTCCATGTAATTTGTAGTGCACAGATCATGCACACCCATGCACAGATCATGCACCATGTTTGTGCAGGCTGTTCACAGCTTTCAAACAAAAAAAAAAGATTGGAAATCCGTTCAGGCATTCTTGAGATAATAGCCATTATGTTTTACACTGTTGTGAGCTTGGAGGTCTGCTACCTGAGTTGTATGGGGGTTGTATGGGGGTTAAACATGCAATTTCGCGATTTCTATCATGCCTACTACATTTATTGGGGTCCAAAAAATCTTTTTGAAAAAAAAAATTTTTTTGAAAAAAATTTTTTTTTTTTTTTTTTTCTAAGTAAAAGTCGCCCAAAGTCGCTTGGCAGGGAAGCCCATAGTGAGAAAGTCGCCCTAAAAGTCGCCTGGCACTGTATGAGTTAATGGCATAGCTCCTTGCGGGCACCCTTTCTGTCTGTGGCTTCACATAGTGAACCCTAACCGTTTTTTCCTTTTTTCTTTTAGTTTCTAGAACATAACTTTAATGAATGTCATACTGGAAGTCAATGAAGGTCGGAGTGGGCTGAATAGAAGACTGATGTCATATAGATGAATGATGTCACAGGTTGGCCACAAGTCCCATATCCACATTGAACCCCATGTCATTCCGATATGGTTCCTGAGATCCACTAGATTTTTTTAACCCATATTCTGTATGTTATTTTCCTTTTCTTTTTTACTTTACACATGCTCGTTGCCACGGCCATGGTTACTGATAGCGAAGAAACTCAATTTCCCATGATGCCTCGCGATAGCCCCTGCTCCCGACTTCCTTTTCCTCATTGCATTGTATACAAGCTCCTGCACAAACATGGATTTATCTCCGCTTCTTTTCCCATATGGCTTGTATGGTCAAAACTGGCCTCCATGTGATTCCTTCACACTGAACCACGTGAAACTTTTTTTTTATATAATAATGGAGGCTAATGACTCTAAAGACTGTTGGGGCTGAAACCTCAAACAGAATTGGAATCATACGCCATAGATTTGAGTGATGCACAAGATAACGCCACAGACAGAATGACCCATACCCAAGGAGATATGCAGATGTGTCTTATTTTTTTTTGTTTTTGTATATTATTTAACACACATTATATATAATCCATAGTGCAGGGATAAGTCATCTAACGGAATCATGGAGTTGACACTAGGACTCAGGCCATGACTCAGGCAATCTCCTTTTGCTTGAATATTTTGTTCCGGGTTGCTACGCCGATGAGATTAATGTGAAAAGTCTTAAACGGTGGAGTAGTGAAAGCCTCAAGCGTGGAGGCAACTGTCAGGTTCTTTCTCTAGCAGATAAGCCACTACATACTGTACAGTATGTCTGTCATTTCCTCTAAGAAGGCCATTGTCATGTTCTTTCTCTAGCAAGGAAGCCACTATGTCAGGTTCATTTAACTGATTTCAAGTTAGAGACGTGTGTGGAAGAGAGAGAGAGAGAACTCCGACATGAAAACCCTATACGATAGCCCTATAAGGAGATGATCTGTGAAGACTTGGCTGAAGTCAATGGAAAGGGCAGAAGACAGAACCGGGACACTAAGTTGATGCCAGTATGGGAGTTGGAGAGATCATTTAGAATGGTTTGGATAACCAAACTTTGGGGCTGTGGGAGATTGGAATTTTGGATGAGGATCCTTGAAAACGCTGGTGCTGCTAGTGCAGCAGTACTATGCTGTGACTCTACTCTTGATATCCCTCTCTGGCCCCTTAAATCAGCGGTGGGGAAATGTTTTGTCCTGCATTCCTAGAAATGTAGACCGTTTGACATGTTTGATAATTTAAGTATGTCAAGGAAGTAATATAAGTGATATAATAATTACTTAAAGATGTACTGTGTCCTAATTAATCCTTTCTTTTTTTTTCTTTTTTTTTTTTACTTCAAAAGTTCCCTGACCGTGAGCTTCAGGGTCCGACATGGTTACATGGATGGAGAATCACAAGTGAGGCTTGAGTAACATTTGCTGCTAGAGCACCACTGCACCAGTACACCGCTGTTTCCTCTCAGGGCCTATAAAGACAGAGTACAGCATCTTGCAATGGGCCTGGTGTACAAGATACACTACACCACTAAGATACCCAGGGCCGTAGCGCGCCTAATCGGCGCTCTAGGCGAGCTCTCTCGAATGCGCCCCCCCACTCCCGCGCGCGCGCTTGATTTTTGCGGGTTTTGCCGTGAATTTAGTCGGTTTTGGGTCGGTTTTGGGCTGGTTTGGGTCCACTCCCTCCATTTCGGCGCCCCCTTGGCGCCCCCTCTAGGCTGGCGCTCTAGGCGACCGCCTAGTCCGCCTATAGCTAAAAACGGCCCTGAAGATACCCATGGACCTGACAAAATACTTCCAAAACGTCAAGGATGTCCACAATTACAACACAAGAGGCAGCGCCACAAAACATGTTCAACCCAGATTCGGCTCAAACAAAGGGTCAAATTCGTTCTCCTGCTATACCACTAAAATGTGGAACGCCCTACCGAAGGCCTTAAAGGAGTGTAAATCCCTAACTTCGTTAGAAACCCTGGAAAAAAAAACTTTTACAGGCGGCTGCAACTCAACTGGTAACAATAAACCAAGCATAACCTTACACTCCCCCTGACCCTTGGTGGTAAATACCTTTTAATTAGCTTTTTTTCCCCCTTTTTTTTTACAATCATTTTTCTGATGATATCTGTCATTCGATGTTATATGAGTTAAAGAGAAGGATCTCAATGGAAATAAGCCTTACCTGAGTTTCCTTTTAGTTGACCTTGTACCAGTGAACTTTGTTTCACTGGTACTGGTACTTATTCAATTGTCATTTAAATACATTGTGCCGTAACTCTGAGAGTGGACAAATGTGTACATCTGTACACTCTCAGAGTCGCATACCTGTTGTGGTCATTCAGGGCTATCTCTTTATGTGTTTCTGGTAATATTATTAATATACGGTACTAGTGACATCACATGGTTCTATAGTGGCATCACATGGTACTAGTGACATCACATGGTTCTATAGTAGCATCACATGGTACTAGTGACATCAGCAGCACTGAGCAAAAGGGTCCGCAGGAGGCAGCTAAGTGTGATGTTTTCCATGCTGCTGAACCCTGTGACCCTGAATCTATTGTTTTCTCCCCCCTGACCAACAGTCACTCCCTGTAGCAACACTAACACAGAACGGTGGGCTGAAATGGATTTACTTGTAAAGTGTTTGAACTGAGCAACGTGCAATTCCCAGGCGACCCCTGGGCCGTGCACCACGTGTCCATGGCACGCCATGGTCTGCCTGTAGTTAAAGGACAACATTGTTTTTTTACAACAAGGGTTCATATTTTAGATTGTAATTAGAGGAAAGAAAAGATGAGTGTTAAAAAATGTTCATGTACTGCTTTCTATCGTTTTAGTAATTTTAATGATGTTGATTTCAGTGGTTGGGGGAATTCGTACAAGTGGCGTATTTTCACGGGTAGTGAAAATAACAGACCTACGAGTTTCGCAGAAAACATGTGGATTGGCTATTTTCGCAATATTGTGCGACAGGGCCACACGACAAAGTAGGGTGATGATTTATGAAAACGGATAAAACCGTTAAATATGGAGATACAAGGTTTCTGTCCGACAGCGTTGAAATATTGGTTTCTTTCTTTCCATCTGAAGGCCAGTAGTATTACCAGCAGTCTACAGTATCCATGCTCCAATTAGTCTGCCTCAGTCTCTTTTTAATAATACCCACCCAGTGGAACATAGCTGTGATTAACCCACATGTACCTTGGAAGAAGGAGAAAATCATTTTTATAAAGATTCATTTCTCATCTCTGCATTATTGGACTATGCAGCAGAGAAAAAAGGTCAGGTCAGATCAGGTCCCCTTTTACAAATAGCCTCAATATGCATGGATGTTGCATCCAGACTGTGGTTGTGTATTATTAAGGCGGATCACGTTTACAGCAAAATGCACCCCACGCCCCTACAGTAAAATTACTAAAATGTTTGGAAATAGCAGATCTACAAGCTCAAGCTTGTGGATCGGCTATGTTCAAATAGCCTATGTATATAATAGGGCTGAAGTGGTTAATGTACTGTATAATGTTTTATAATATAATAATTTATACCTGCAAAGTAACTAGTAAATAAAGTGTTCAAATAATTCTAGTTGAGTAAAAGTACATTTGCCTCTGAGATGTTGTGAAGTAGAAGTAAAAGTATTGGAAATTGGAAACACTTAACCCTTTTCTTTCCAAGCCACGGGGAGCCCCTTAATATTAAAACCGGAATATACCGGACATCTGAGCAAGGAGTCTCAGCCGCGCCGTCTTTTTCCGGACTAGGTCATTAATAATGAAATAAATGATTTTTATCCGAAAATCGGCGATCGTCTAACCTTCCCTAGTCACCGCTCGTCCATCGATAGCTCATGGCTGCTCTGACATGAAGCAGAGGTGACGTCATTGCCTTTCCTTCTTCATGCTTCCTTAGTTGACACCGTCTGTTTACTGTCTGGAGGATAACATTAGCATAGCTGGAGTGCTAAGGGCTAAGCTAGCCAAAATGGTCACATCGACTGTTTAGTCATTCTTGGATTATATGCATGGATTATTATGCACACGGATCGCGCACGCGAAACGCACGGGGAGATCGATGCTCGGCCAAAACTACCACTCTATCCCAACGGAGATCCAGATAATCACGGTGAGCTAATGACCTGGGGGGGGGGGGGGGGGAAAAGAAAAAACAACGGTGCGGTCCAAGAAGGAGTGGTGGCGGGCTCATGTTTATAAACATAATATTATGTCTCAGATCACAATACAATAATAGAAATTTCACGGCTACTCTACCAACAACCATTCTATTTTGTCTGGCAAACTGTTAAGTAAAGTACAAATAACTCAGTACTTAAGTAAATGTACTTAGTTACTTTACACCACTGTTATTGACTGTAGTCACAAGGTCTAACCACACACGGTTTAACCAACATGGACACACTAAGCCACTTTCACTTTCAAAATAGTTCAGAAATATCGAAAAAATCTAAAAAAGAAAACAAAAAAGAAAGAAATCTCCACTTGTTATTAAACATAATAGAAAACTTGTAAATTACTATGGATGAAATGATTATAAACCTGCAACAAAGTAATACAAAAAGCTGTGAGTTGTAAGTTTGTAGATCAGCTATTTAACATGTCTTTTTTTTTTACATTCATTGTCATGCTCATACAATTATTAAATAATTGCACGATGTGTAATAATTTATTACAGTCTAAAAAAAAACTTAAAAAGCCTAAAAACAAACAGAATTTCATATTCATTCATTTGTATTCGGTGTTCAATGCCAAAAACACACAATTATTTGAGTGACAAATAATCATCAACTTAAATTTGTAATCGTGACAGCCCTAAAAGATGAGATATTTTTGCTACGTTTGTGTGACATCTTGTAACGAGTGTGGGGCATTCATTTATACACGCAGAAAGAAAGGAAGCGAAAACAAAGTTGAAGCATGGATATACAAGGTGTCTGCCCTGCAGCAGCGTGATGCATTTCGATGGCATCTGAATAATGCTGTGATCCCGCTGGATGCATGATAATGCTCGGTGTACGTGGTACTGCACACTAACTGGCATTAAAGCTGTAGCGATTCCTCCCGGAGTTTGTGAATGGATTTCACGTACCGCAGCGTTAAGTTGAGCCGTGTTCCAAATCATAATGTATAATAAATGCCTGGGAAAAGTCGTAGCAAAATACAAATTCTCTCTGGGCCATAAATAGGATGTAAATAATTCAGTATCCAATTATGCATTAAAAGGCTGACGGAGATGAAATGCGAGATACTGTGATTACACTTGTGAACCAATATTGTAAAAATATATAATAGAAGAAAAAATGTATTTCTCTGATATGAAATTTTAATATTCTACGGTATCACATAATGTGACATTACAGCTTATGAATTGACGCTCTTCTGTCTCCTGCGTCTCCGGTCCTTATTCTGATCTGTCCTATCTCCTACATCCTAGCTCCTACAGGAAGTACAATTTAGGCATTTAGCAGACACTTAAAGTAAGTAAGGACAACACAAGGTAAAACATGAAATGCATAGCAATAGTAATCTAGGATCATAAGTAAACAGCCTACCATCAGTCTTATAGTGGAATATCCCCCAAAAACAATAATCTGTACATGCTATCTAAATTAGATTTAGCCTTGCGTAAGCCTGCAAGGAACATTGAGGCTGCGGTGCTATACGGAAAGTGCTACGGGTTAAGGTGGAGTCTGAAGAGTTGAATCTTCAGATTAAGGCGGAAGATTGGGAGTGAGTCTGTAGTTCTAATTGCAATGGGGAGTTTGTGCCATAGTTTGGGAGCCAGAGAAGAACACTGGAACAATGTGGGCGTCCATTTTGATCTTCGTGCCGAGTCCCTTATGCCCACTCGAAGGACAACATAACGCCCCTACAAGGGAGGGGGGCGTGTCACCTGCGTTGTTGTCATCAGAAAGGGACATCCTTGCCTCCCTCCTCTTCTCATTTACTACATGTTTCCTCAGTGGGTGGGAATGACATGCAAGGAAAGGATGCAAGTTAAGGAAATGACGATTTAATTTAAGACTGAGACGCGTGATTAAGAATTCCACCAACGTTATAGAATAGACCCGCCTCGCCAGTCGCCATACTGTAATAACGCGCCTGAGACGCAGACATCTGTCTGTCTGTCTCTAGTTGATGCAATCAGGTCTATCTCCTTGAATTCCACAAATGGACTTAACGCACACATTTGTTGAGTAGGCCTATCTATACTTTACTTTGTAAAGTTTGTAATGTTTGTTTTTAGTTTGCTTGTTACTTTATTTCACTCCACAACATTTTCTGACTCCACCAGATTGCAAAGAAGGGACTTAAGACTCCAAACTTTTTCATCATTCACATTGTTATCCTACTATTAATTCACAGAACCTCAGTCAGTCAGATCCGTGTTGTTCTCCTCTGTGGGTTGTGCAATTGATCTAAACTTTCATACAGACATTGAGCTCTTGCCGCTACTTCCATTCCAATTGCTGCTATACTGTTGTTGTTTTTTGCTTTCCCAAAAATGTGTTATGAATATTACATTAAAGCAAATCCTACTATACATTTCAAAACACTATAGTGTCTGAATACAATGCAGTCCTCCGTGGGTTGACCAATTAATTTGAAATTGCATGTCTATTGAGCATTATCTCAAACACACACTGACAACACAGCTTTCATATTTTCCCACGATTACACTCAAACTTATTTAATTTATGCAGTATCTGCACAGCATTGTGCCACTCTCATCCCAACAACTCTGCACATAGTTGCATTATATCTAACTGACATCACTGATAGTAAACAATGGTAACAATGGCCAACTGACATCAACAAAGCCCGACTGACATCACTGACTGGCATCACTGACTGACATCACTTGTTCAGTGCCCAAATGTGGAGATGACATCACAGACTGGACTGGACACGGAACACCATATATGGTCTTAGTGCCAGCCAGACAGACAGATACAACGGGTATTGCAC
This sequence comes from Nannobrachium achirus, assembly GCF_963921795.1. NCBI lineage: Eukaryota > Metazoa > Chordata > Actinopteri > Myctophiformes > Myctophidae > Nannobrachium > Nannobrachium achirus. The sequence goes on from NC_137832.1 coordinate 53,004,633, forward strand.
AACTGGACATCGATGGTGACTATTCTGCCCAACGGTAACCGGTCTGGGTTCGCCAACATTACTTCTGAGACTCCTACATTCAATTCCTCATCGCACACCCCCGGGCATAGGACTAGTTCTTATCATCATCATCAACATCAAACACATTCATTTGGGGATGGTTGCCAAGGACCACTAGTATAAAGCAGTGCTTCCCAATCTATCGTGACCTAAAAGAGACATTTGATGTCTCCCTGGGACCCAGGCTGGTGAAAATAGCCGATCTACAAGCTGGCATCACGGCACGTTGTGAGCTTGTAGATGGGTTATTTTCACTACTTCTTAAAAGTATTTTGTGTAAATTCTTTGATTTTTCTTCAGTTAGAAGTAATAACAATAATAATAATCTTTTGAAATGATAAAAAAAAGAATTGTAACTCGCAGACCCATATAAAAATGTGTCCACGACCCACAAATGGGTCCCGACCCAGTGCTCGGGAACCACACTGGTTTAAAGAGTACTAGTAGCAGTGTTATATCCAGCAACAATAAAATGCTAATTATAGTCACACAATATGTTCATTCAGCTCATACTCTCCCTCTCTCACCTCTTCATCACTTTGCGTCCTAATTACCCCTTTCTCTCTCTCTCTCTGTGTTTTTATCATATTCAAGGTGACAGCTGAGTGTGTGTGTGTGTGTGTATGTACCGGTATGTGTGGGTGTGTGTGTGTGTTAATCTTTCCACCCTAAGAACTGTGCTATAAATAGTTGTCAGTATAATCCAATAGACCACACACACACACACACACACACACACACACACACACACACACACACACACACACACACACACACACACACACACACACACACACACACACACACACACACACACGAAAGCTAATTAATAAAAAAAATACAACACTTGAATACTGGTGTGTGTGTGTGTGTGTGTGTGTGTGTGTGTGTGTGTGTGTGTGTGTGTGTGTGTGTGTGTGTGTGTGTGTGTGTGTGTGTGTGTGTGCGTGCATGCGTGCGAGTGTGCATGCGTGCGTGCGTGCGTGCGTGCGTGCGTGCGTGCGTGCGTGCGTGCGTGCGTGCGTGATAGGCGGGATAAGGACAGAGGTAATACAAATGTATGTATCTCCCTTGCATTTACCAAATCAATCATTCACTGAAAATATGCAATGTCCTCTCCAATTCCTTTACATTTACATATACTTTTACATACACTATAGTTGTGCTACTATTTAAAAGCTAGTAGTACATCTCCCCTCAACACACACACACCCACACACACACACGCGCACGTGCATGCGCGCGCACACACACTCACACACACGGTTGAAGCAAGGTAATGAAATGCTGCACAGGCAGATTAGTTGGCTTTACCGAGAGAAATACACTTCACTGGGGACCCATATTGTGTGTGTGTGTGTGTGTGTGTGTGTGTGTGTGTGTGTGTGTGTGTGTGTGTGTGTGTGTGTGTGTGTGTGTGTGTGTGTGCGTGCGTGTGCGTGTGTCTCACAGAGGGATGAATGATGGCCTAAGGAGCAGAAAGAGTTGCTGTCATCGCTTTGTCAACTTGTCACTCTCTCTTTCTCTCCACGGTGTTATTTGTCAGGATAATAATGTGCGGCCAGTGGGAGACAGACTACACCATAGACTACATCGATGCTGTGTGTTAAGAGATGCATCAGCAATTACACACAGCCCATGTTCCACAGGAAAACACGTGCATGTAGGCATTTAAAGGGCCCTATTTTCCCGAGCCCTTATCCTTAAACTTTTTGGCAATTAACTTTAAAACATTTTTAATATTTCAAATAGCCGATCGATATACAAGCTGACAACGAGTCACGAGCCTCTGTGTGCTGAGATCGGTGACCTACTGACTGCTGCTGGGCAGAGGGGGAAAAAGTGGGACTGAGTTACTAGGGCCCAAGGTGGAGGGGCCTTAACTATTTTATACTTTAGCTATTAAAAAATAGCACAAGCTCGAGTGCCGCGCCGCAAGCTTGTAGATCTGTTATTTTTGAAAAGTCGTGAAAATGTGTGCAAATCTTTGAATATATGTATTTTTTAAGCGAACATTTGTAACTCAGATGTTGCTTCTGGGGGGTCCCTGGAACTAAATATTTTGAGATGGGGGTCAGTGGGCAATAACATATAATTTTGGGAGTCCTTCACATGAAAAGGTTTGAGCAGAATGAGCACCACTGACTCAAAAGAAAACTATTGCAAATTGTGATGAAATATGCAAACATTAAGTGCTTGACACTGTCAATGAGCTGTGAGCATGGCCTCAAATATTCCTGGCCGTTGATTTTGAGCAACCAATCAACCAATCTTCATCACTCAAAAGTCAAAAGACCCCAAAAGTTGCATTGAACAATTTGGTCTCAAATGATACTAGACATGATCTATTCTAGAGTCTTCAATGGTGTATCTCATCTGAGGCAGTAGAACAAAGTTGAATCTACTGCAAGTGAAACGAGCTGAAATTGTGAGAGTTGAGTATTGACTTTCTTTGGACTGAAGCAAATGGCTCCATGCAGTGAGTGACACAAGGTACCATTATTTATCATTCCAGGCCAATTTATTTGACGTATCCTCTCATTCCTTCCTGAGAAAATATGAAATATGAGTGCCTTAGGTGTGTGTGTGTGTGTGTGTGTGTGTGTGTGTGTGTGCGTGTGTGCATGTGCGTGCGTGCGTGTGTGTGTGTGTGTGTGTGTGTGTGTGATGTTGTGAGGGGTTAAGGCACATTGTGGGTATTATTGGTGTATTTCTGTGATCTATGTGTGTGTGTGTGTGTGTGTGTGTGTGTGTGTGTGTGTGTGTGTGTGTGTGTGTGTGTGTGCGCGCGAGCACAGTATAAGTGTGAGCTACACGTAGAGTGCGGGAATGGCCCCTGTGGGATAGCAATCAGCAGTACAAAATGAGTGATGAAAGAAAAAAAGCGCAGATGAATAGCTGTTGAAACAAGAGGGACGGGGAAAGGTCTGTTGATGGCACTAATTAAAATCCCACCCATTAGCTTGCTGGTAATCGGGTGATTTATTTTACCGGGGGAGTGACTGACAGTCAAACCGCATGGTAGCAATATTTAAGTGGAGGTGAAACAAACAAAAAAAACTGTTATCATGATTGGGATTAACCTGACTTTCGCCAGATAGTTGCAGCAGTGCGTAACGCTCTGCCTTACATCTGGGCTCTCTCGGACACACTCGATGTAAGGGGCGGGCCATTTTTTGAATTTCTGTAGCAGGTGATTGGATGTGGCCGTTTCTATCACAGTCTGGGAGTGCCAACTCCAACCACTCATATTGGCCTGTCTGCATGACGTTGCACCCAGAATCCGCCTCCTGGGTTTCCACGTGGTCTGCAATCAGACTCTATTGGCTCAGAGCCGCTCAGAGCCCGCCCATAGCTGCCGCTGATTGGTCCGGCCCGGGACTTTACGAGTGTTATCAACTCTGGCAGACCGAGCCCAGATGGTAAAGCAATGCAACGCAATGCTGCCACCATCTGGCGAAAGTCAGGTAAGATTGGGATGACATGTAGGCCAAATGGAAATCGCTGTAGCATTGATACTGCTAATTGACAACAATCCAAATCACGATCACCTAAATACAATCAATGCATGTAGCATGCAACTCTTAGCCCTATTTCCATTATAAAATTCAACTTATATTTATTTTAAACATCAGAGGGTTTCTGGTGTCTGGGATTTTGTTTTAAAATGCAAAATGACTGTCCTTTTATAGTCAGGGCGAAGCAGGCCAACTCCAGAGAATAATGTACAGTGAAAAAAAAATGCACCAGTGCGAAGTGAGCGGTATGGGCCGTTCTGTCCGTGACATCATTTACTTTATGTGTATGAGCACAGATCTGAGATCCGTACTATTACAAAGTGAAATGTAGGAGCTCAAAAAAACAACCAAAAAACTATTATAATAAACTATTATAATAGTGTCCTACTGGCAGTGAGCACAAGGTGCCTCCCCCAGTGATCAGAGCCCCATTGACTTCCATTACGAAATGGAATTGTGCACAGTGCCAGTAGGCCGACTTGGTAACTCTGTGCATCTTGTTTTTTTTTTTTTCAGGTTTCATAGTTTTGGAAACCATCGTAGACCGGTACTTTTGGTTACAATGCCACGCGGTAACCGTGTCTCCAGTGAACTCTGTCTCTTTTATGCCCATATATGGAGATCTCTGTGTCCCTCTGTCCATGTACCTTTTACAGCCATACATGGAGATTCCCGATGTATATGCCCATATCAGCCGTTCTTGACAACCATGATGACGACCAACTTCACACTGGGCTTCCTCGAGTCCTCTGCGACACGCATCCCGAGTTTGAAGTCGGCCGGCTAGGCGATTCTCAAGGTATTGAGAATCTTGGGGCCCATTGACTTGGGGCCCAATCCGAGCCCCAAGTCAATGGGGCTCGGATTGGGCTGAAACAGTGCCCCAAGTTGGGAGTCATATACCTAATGATTGATGTCATAGACCGGCACATGACATCCGAGATCCAGATGGATCTCCAGCCTCATCCCTACGAGTTTTCTTCGTTTGTACAACTGTACACCTACACAATGTAACACAGCAACAGGACATCCTTCATGTGAGAAATACATGGTTCCTGAATGAAACAATCTGCACACTACGACACCTAGGAAGTGGGCTGGAGCAGGGCTTTAGTGAGAAAGGAAAAGAAAAGCTCAGGTAGGGAAGGATCGGGATTCGGGAAGGTGAATGAGTGCGAGGCCACTACCAGTCAGCCTTATCCCAGGTCTCCTCAGTGGGTTTAGAGGGCCTCTTCCCCTCAATGTCTTCCGTGTTCTCGCAGTTGTTGTCCCGTGCCTCCAAGCAGACTTCTGTGCCGTGTTTGTTGTTCGAAGCCGTCTCTGAGTCCCAAAGTTCCCAGCTGTCAGAGTTCTTAGCAGAATTGTCTGTGAGGGTCCAACTATCACTACTGGGAGACTCCTCCTTGGGTTTAAAGGAATCGTTACATGATACCCAGATGTCCTTTTCAGGGGGTTGGTCGGAAAACCCCTGATAGCCCTCAGTGGCATCTGTGTTCTGGTAGCCATCTCCAACTGACCCGTCTTCCATGTTTCCAGAGAAAAGGTTAGTCAACCTTGCACCAGCCCCCTGAACTTTAATTGCCAGCCCAGTGATGCTGGATGCCATCTCATCTAGCAGCGTTCCATCTTTCACCTTCTCTTGGGTAGGTTTGATAACACTATCATTTACTTTGTTTGCCAGCCCAGAGATGCTGGCTGCCATATCATCTAGCAAGGTTCCATCTTTAACCTTCTCTTGGGTAGGTTTGATAACACTATCATTTACTTTGTTTGCCAGCCCAGAGATGCTGGCTGCCATGTCTTCTAGCAACGTTCCATCTTTCACCTTCTCTTGGGTAGGTTTGATAACACTATCATTTAAAGTGTGTCCCAGCTCGGTGGCCTTTAAGGTTGCTTGGTTTGCCAGTTTGGCGGTATTACTTTTTGCAAACTTGGAAAACTTGCCAGCACCAACTGTGAAGCTGGTCCAACCTGAATAAATGGAGGACATGGCATTGTTCAATAATTCATCTTTCTTTTCTGGGGTCAATGAGTTGCCAAAGCCAAAATACGAAGATGGGAGATCTTGATTCCCACTCTGATAGGAATTCACATCATCGCTCATCCAGTCTTCAAAGGCCTTATCTGTAGGTTTGGATGAGTTCTGACCAGGACCTCCAGCACGATGGGAGGGTGACAAGCTAGGCTTGGGCTGGAGGGGTGTCCAGTTTTGGGCAGAGGATGTCTCAATAGACCATTCCTTGCCCTCGGCCAAAGTTGACACCTTGTCCCTGAATAGTGCAGCAGCTCTGCTGCTATATTTCTCCGCCAAGTTCCAAGTGGGATCATAGTCATCTTGAAGTTCAAGAAACAGACGGAACTTTCCATTCCCTCCTGCTTTCATCTTCTCAAGTTCAATATCCTTCCACTTGTCCATGGTAACAGAACGAACAAAACTTAACTCTACTCCCAAGCCTCTGTGTCTGCCAGAGCACTCAATACAAATCCAGATGCCATAAGTCACACTAACCCACTGAGGGTTGAATGCTCCACACTCAAAGCAGCGATTGTTTTCGTCTTGGGTTCTCACTTCCTTCAGAACTGTTCTGGTCCTTGGACTTGCCATTTTGTCCCAAATGTTCTATTTTTGCTCCTGGATATTGTGAGGTGTTCCTGTGTTCCTTCTTGATTGTTTATAACAATGCCCGATGTCAAGGACCGCTCATGTGGACTGCGAGGAGTATGCCTGATTTACGTTCCTTTTATACACTCTTGCAGTGACACAGATGTCAATATTCAGATCTGAGGAAGCCCATATTTAGGCACTGCAGTAGACGACCCATGACGTCATCAAATACCCTATGACCAAACTCAGAAAGCCCACAATTGTAAAGACAACAGTTAGAACAAGATGGGGTCTAATAATAGTATCATAGCTTCTCTGTGAATCTTGACCCTTGTTAGATTCCATACAAATTTCCCAGGAACTCTTTGACCCGTCTTCCATCTTTCCAGTGAATAAATGAGTCACCCTTGCACCAGCTCGTTGAACTTTGTTCGCCAGTCCAGTGATGATGAGGGCTGCCATTAGCAACTTCCTCTTTACCTTCTCTTGGATATTCTCATATAAAGCCTGTCGTAACGCTTTGGACTTTAAGGTTTTGACTGCTGTGTTTGCCAGTTTAGAAATAGAGGAGAAGGCGTTGCTCAGGAATCCAGCTTCTTTCGTCTCTGGGGTCTCCAAGTTGCCAAAACCAACAAACTGATTCCCACTGTGCTCTTCACCCTGGGGAGGCGTCCAGTTTTGGGCAGGAGACGTCTCAATGGACCATTCCTTACCGTCAGCCTCTGTTGCAACCTTGTCCCTGAACAGCGCAGCAGCTCTGCTGTTATACTTCTCCAATAAGTTCCAGTTGGGATCGTAGTCGTCTTGACCTTCAAGAAACAGGCGGAACTCCAAATTCCCTCCCACTTTCAGCTTCTCAAGTTCCATAGGCTTCCACGTGTCCAAGTTAACAGAACGAACAAAACTGAGATGTACTCCCAGGCCCCTGTGCCTGCCAGAGCACTCAATACAAATCCAGATGCCATAGGTCACACTAACCCACTGAGGTTTCGCCTCTCCACACTCAAAGCAGCGATCGTTTTCGTCTCGGTTTCTCACTTCCTCTAGAACACTTAGGTCCATTTTGTCCCAAACTCTCTGCTCTTGGTGGACAATGCAGGGCGTTTGGAAAGTGTCTCTGTCCACAGATATGTCCTTTCAGTCATGGAGGAGCAGTGGTTGAATATTATAGAACACAATGACAAGCTGACATAAGGAAATATACATTAGGACCATTGGCTGCTGATATTAAACTTGAGTGGCCATGTGTTGTGAGTGTGAAAGAAAGGGAATGCAAAGTCAGCTATTCAAATTCTACTGTTTATAGGAGTGGGATGCCAGGGACAGCTATCGCTATCGTCTATCTATGTAGAGTGGGCTTGTGAGCTGCGAGGTGTTTGTCTCGGTCTGGCCATTTCCCTGTTCCTTTTATACACTCTTACCTGTGACATAGATGTCCATACAGTATTCTGATCTGAGGAAACACAAATTTAAGCATGACTTCATCAATTACGATAAGTATGCTAGGACAAAACTCATAAAACTGTTAACGGAATTGTAGAATAATTGTGACCGAAGGTATTAGTATGTGAAACGGCACTTCATGTCTCCGTCTGTCTGGACGTCTACAGTTTTTCTCTGACATCACGCTCAGGGGAACCACACTATCAGAATCCCTTTTATGCCCATATATGGAGTTCCCTCATGTCATCAACATTAAGCCCATATCTAACAGGACTTCATATGGTAATGCCCATATATGGAGGCCACATCGGCCACATACCGGACTCCCATTTAATGGCATTTCTATCTCTGGGACCCCAATCTATGTTGTAAAATCAATGTGTACAAATGGAGCCAATTGGACCCGTCAGGGTACATTTGGTTCCATCTGTACACTCTGAGTTACAGACCCATAAGGGTACATTTGGTTCCTAATTATCATTTAGCTGGGGACCCACGAGGAGTAGAGGCAAAGATGTCAGTCCTCACAGGGTCAGAGGGAGTCATTTCTGACATTTTGTGTCCAGAGAGTCTTTGTCAGATTAGCCAAACCTGCCACAACTATTGCTCATGGGTTGGGACCTTTGAACAGGCTACTTTTATATCCTACAATAAAATGTAGATTTTGAACATTTATTCATCTGACATCGAGTGCCATGCACAAGTGTTCATAGGAAACATGCAAACAGGTCCTGATAGCATTTTCAACAACAACACATAGTAGTACGAGTGTGTCCCCCTCCCTATGTCCGTAGTACGAGACTAACGGCACACAAGACTAACGTCATAGAAAGTACGCCGAAACCACTACTATAGTCTTTTGCCCTTTATGTAATAATAAAGACACAGAAAGAAGTCTTAAGTACAATGAAAATTGTCTCCTCTGAAGCAGCAAGTTCAAGCATTCAACTGCACACTGTAGGACCACAGTTTCCAATCATGTGGATCTCGGCATCCATATGCCAAAAGGCTCCAAAGCAAATCTTAGATGGCGTGTGAATGACGACAGCTGCTTATGACACAGTATCTGTGAAGTGTGACTCCAAACTTGAGCCCTATACAGTAATTGAACTACATTATTATCAATTTAAAGTTAAATATTTGAAGAAGTATAAGACACATTAGTGGAAAGTCTTCTGTGGCCTATACTGCAAGTGTGCACAAGAAACTCCAAGGCATCCCATATAATGAAATGAGATGCGCTCGCCTCACTCGTGCATCTGAGAAGCACTCTCCCGCATCCTGTTTGTGTGCGTGCGTGCGTGTACAACACACACACACGCACACACACACACACACACACACACACACACACACACACACACACACACACACACACACACACACACACACACACACACACACACACACACACATTCATGCATGCACGTAAACATATTTACTTGCAAATTGAAGCGTGACTACATTTATGTGTACGAGTGTTGTGCGACCATCAAATTGCTAGTCACATGTAGGTGTCTCTATAGTGCTTCAGTGGTGAGGCTTCAAGATTGATTTAAGCTGAATTGCCTTTAAGAAACGGCTCCAATTTCACCCTTATGTAAATGTACATGCCTCGCAATTTAGCCCTCTCTCCATCTCTTCTCTCCCTCATTCCCACTGGCTATCTTATCTCATCCCTGCCCCTCTCCATTTTCCTTTACCACTCGTTTACTCACTCAAATTCTATCCATCTGTCTCTTGTCACTCCTTCCCTCTCCCGTCTGATCGTCAACTCCCTCCATCCCCCCCGTCTCTCTCCCATCTGCAGTTGTCGCCTCCCTTCTTTGTCTTGCATCTTCTCCTCTTCTCTCCCCTTACTGGTGGTGCAAACAGGCCCATGTCTTAACATGCCAGTTAGTGTGGCCTGTCAGCATGTGTGTCTGTGTGTCTCAGGCAAACCCAGCGTCTTGTCCAACCAGGGTATCTCCCCCCCCCCCCACCCCCCGTCAGGTAAAAAGAAGTGGCTTGGACTCCTTATGCATAGAAGGAAGCATGAGGTCAGTCCGTTGCTCTACCCAGGTTGTCAGAGTGAGTGAAGCGCCCAGGATTCCATTAAATAATTGACACCAGAAAAAAATGGGTTACAAAAATTGTGTGATAAAAAAAATGAGCAGGGGGTCAGTCTCAATAGATTTTTGTATTAGATACAAATACGCATACCTCTCTTTCCCATTGTCTCTGTCCCCCGGCCCCCACTCTCTCTCTGTTCCAAAATGTTACAATGCATCCAACACAGTTTAGTTAATACTTTTCATTGGTTCACTATTTATAAAACCCACAAACACACTTTCCCTCTAACTTTTATAAATGCTCAGAAATAGTGAACCTAGCTGATGAAGAAGCTCACAACATGTATAGATACCTGTCTTTTTAGCTTTTCTTTTTTCTCTCTTTGACATTCTTCTTATATGGTTAGATTTTCTTTTTTGTTTGACACTTCTTGTATGCCGAAGTAGCCAGGCCATTCATTTACGAGGGGAAAAAAACTGAAAACGTTAATATGGAGATAAGGTTTCTTCCTGACAGCAACCAATGGCTGTTGTGTCCCTCTTCTAACCCCTCCAATCCAACGTTAGTACTGAAGACATTGACGGCTACATATTATTAGTTTCAGGATAGCATGATAATGTAGCCTGGCAAGTGTAACCAAGCGATGCCTCGTGCAGACGTGGACATTAAAGGAAACCTGTGTTTTATGGGAGAGAATTATTCATCCATTTCAGCATCTTTTCTACATGAATAAATTATGCATGAAAAAGGATGACCAGAAAGACACAAGCCTTTTTTTCAGCACCAGTGAGCTCAGACAGAAATTAGCATGTCTTTTACCCTGAGCGTATGTGTCACCTCCATACAGCAAATGAAACTTATCAAAATATTTTTTTTATCTCTTTTTTTTCTCCAAAAAACAAAGAGCAAACATATTAGAAAAGCATGTTCGTAATTCAGTCTGACCAGAAACAGGGATAAAACATTTCCCCACTGGTGATAAAAAACAAATAATAACTAGAAAAGATGCAATTAGAAATTACAAGTGTGGTTGCTGACGATTGCTGGCGTGACTATATTCAGCAGTAAGCTAACTGTCATGTGAAGCTCAACCAATTGATTCCCACTCCCATTGATTCCCTAAGGATTCCCACTCCCATTGATTCCCTACTGATTCCCACTCCCATTGATTCCCTACTGATTCCCACTCCCATTGATTCCCTACTGATTCCCACTCCCATTGATTCCCTACTAATTCCCACTCCCATTGATTCCCTACTGATTCTCTATCCCGTCATGTCAATTTCCAATGGCAGTGGAAAAGTTACCCTAGTAATAAATAACCCCAGGCCTATAATGTGTTTCCCTGTTGAGCAACCACACTAACTAGAAAGATGCAATTGGAAATTAGTTAGTTAGTGTGGTTTCCCTGCGGGGCAACCACACTAACTATAGTCTGATTGGCAACCACAGCCAATCAGATAGGGGGGAAAGGATGACATCACAATATCAAGGTATCGTGGTGTCTGATTGGGTGAAGGGTTACACCAGATGATGAGAAAGCTAGACAAGAACTACAGTCTGACTGTATATATGCCTTGATATTATGACCTCACTCTCTGATTGACAACCACAGCCAATCAAATAGGGGGGAAAGGATGACATCACGATATCAAGGTATCGTGATGTCTGATTGGGTGAAGGGTTACAGTACATGAGTAGCTCGGGCAAGTACTTCAGATGAGGAGAAAGCTTGACAAGAACTATAATCTGGTCTGAATGTTTGACAGTAGGTATTTCTTCCCCCAGGTCATGATGCGCTTTATCCTTGTGGGAAACGATGTTGGGCCCGATTTAAAATGTCAAAAATATTTTTGGGACACGCATGGTTGATTCTTTAACGCAGAGGACTTCTAATCTATTTGCCCTGTTGGTCAGTTTAAAAGGCCTGCTCTCACCCTGTTTTCTACGGCGTCACTTCAAACAACTCCGACAGCCACGAGAAAACAAAGTTGGCAAAGAGAAAATATAAATAAACAAAAATAAAAACAGTGCACCAGGTATAATACAAAGTTATTCTCCTTTGTTGCTCTCTCTCTGCTTGTCCTCTCTTCACCCCTCTCCCATCAGAGAGTGGATTACAAAACACAGGCGCATGCACACACACACACACACACACACACACACACACACACACACACACACACACACACACACACACACACACACACACACACACACACACACACACACACACACACACACACACACACACACACTCCCCCACACTCCCCGACAGAACAATCAGGGTGAGACAACAGAGAACACAGCTTTTAGCCGTCTGTTTGCCTTTGTGCAACAAATGAAGCCGGTGGCGCGGGGGGCAACTGGCTAGCATTGGGAGGGGGGGGGGGCGCTTGTCGCAAGATAATGCCCTCATTTGGAGGGAAATTGATCCCCGGGTACTGAATCTGCAACTAGACAACTCACAGCCTGGCTGCTGGAGTGTAGTGTATATATAGGAGCTGGGACTTCATTGGAACAAGAGAAAGAAAAGAACGGAAGCACAAGCGAGGGCTGGAAGACAGAAATGGCATCTTGCCAGAGTCATAGACAGACCACTCCATGAGTGGGAGTCTATGGTATTGAACCAGGCTAATCTAGAGTTATAAAAGCCTGTTCCTTAGAGTTGCAGAATTGCAGCAATGGCGGTAGTGCACGGTTCATCATATTCATTCTAATGTTGGTTAACAAACATGGTGATCTTTTACGCAATACACAATTATTATTAATACCACCAAATAATAAAGTGGTCAGGGTTTGGGAATCCATGTTTTTTTTTTTTGCGTGTATTCTTGATGCATATGGAGTTGCTTGAAATATGACCAATGGGTTTTGAACTGTAACTGAAAAGCAAAAACAGTAGATCAAAAGCTCACAATACTTTGCAATGTGTGAACTTGTAGATTTCTCACTATTTGTTGTTCAAAAAGTATTTAGGACTTGACTATAAGATCAAGGTTCAAGACCTATGGTACATAATAACAATGGAAACGGCTGGAGGGATTTTATTCTTGTCATTGGATAATGATGCACAATGAAATAAAATGCACTGCAATATAAACGTCGAACTAACAAAACTATTAGAATTTTTGTCATCAAGCGGTCAAAATGGAATCTGGGGTAGCCTTGACAAGACAGGGTGGGAACTTGTCACTGAAAAAAATATATTTAGATCTTCCTCTAACAATATTAATCAAGAAATATGCCCTTTTTTTAAACTTATATTATTGACAATTTTCAAAATGAAGTTTAAATAGCCGTTTTCACCTCTACACCACGTTCCTAGGCTACTGTATTTTGTAATTTGTTCAATTGCCTGAGCTTAGCATCCTTGCAGCTTTCAACAAAGAAGCCAGAGTGAGACTACTATTAGTGCAGATAATTAAAGACTCTTGTATCAAAGGTCAAGGATGCAAGTATTACAGAATTCTACTTGATACTTGATACCACATTGAACTAAGCAAAATCAAGTGAATACTGGAGATGTGACGTACAGCATGATTTCTACACAGAGAGGGCAATTTTCTCAACATAAGATGCTGCATTCAAGTTCAAGAGAGTTTGGAAAAGGCAATTCTCTTGAATGTTGCCTTCAGGTATCGCATGAAAAGAGTGCATTTGCATTTCTTTCAACATTGTAAAAAAACTGCATTCATGGTCTGGAGAGGGCACTTTTTACAGACGGGTAAAAGGGAAGGGGCTCAAGCTACCCTTGATGTCTATGTGTGAACGTGCCTGATACTGACATCAATAGAGAGGCTCATCTACACCTCCTCAAAATCCAAGTGTGAAAATTGTCCGCTTGAAAAGTGTCCTTCAGCAAATGACTTCAGCATCACAGAACTCAACATTAATGAAGAACTTTCTTCCTTTTGGACGTCCTTTTTTGATACCATCTCTGTGGTTCTTGGTTTTTCGGTTCCTCCCTGTCCATTGATTGCTATTTTTGGTGTGTCTCCTGTCCTGGGCAGATTTAATAGGCATCAGAAAGATCTGGTTGCATTCGCTTCCCTTATTGCTAGACGTCGCATATTGCTGCAATGGAATAGTCCTTGTCCCCCTCCAACAACATCTTGGTTAAAAGACCTGACATCATTTCTTCATTTAGAGAAAATTAAATTCACAATTAGAGGCTCCTTGATTGGGTTCCACCGAACATGGGACCCACTTTTATCACACATTAACTCTATGACCTCCATTGATTAAAACGCATTTTCCAATATTATTATTTTTTTTTCTTTTCCCTTTCCTTTACTTTATTACATTACCACCTTTACTTTTAACTTATCTTAATTTCATTTATATTTCATTGGTACACAATTGTGTTTAATCAATTTTTCTCTCCTCAGGGCTGTGGGTGGGTGGGCGGGTGGCTGGGTAGATGTTATGTTGTCCAGTATGTCGTACTACTCGTATTGTTTTTGTCTGCGTCCATGTATGTCTTGGACATTGTTTTAAAAAAATGACAAAACTCAATAAAAAGTTATAAAAAAAAAAAAAAATGAAGAACTAAAAACGTGTGGATTTCTAATCTTCTCTGTGATAAAGGTTGTGATGGCATAATAACGTAACTAGATATAAAGTGGAGGGAAGATGAACAACAATCAAAGCAGTACAGTACATGAGTGGAATCAAAGTACTGTATATGATATGTAACCGCGGTATAGGGCATGTGGCAACAAGCGTATTCATGTGTGTGCGACTGTGGGGCAGCCATGTGTGTATAAGTCTGTGTCTATGTGTGTGTGTGCGTGTGTGCGCGCCTGCGTGCCTGCGTATGCCTGCTGTGAGTAGGTGATATTTAACCAGAGGAATGGTGCCAGTCGGGGGTATTTGGATAAGCAGCAGGAGCGTGCCTGCAGGCCTCTCCAGGGCCCGGACCCCTGTGATCCCATTGCACCGTAGCATCACCGCGCTCCTGAATATTAAACAGTCACTGTCCCACAGAAACCACCGGCTTTCTTGGACAAACTTCACATTTTCCAGGAAATGACACTAGACAGCACCATTCTCTGTCTTCTGTTGACTGCCGTCGTGAATATTTGACATTACAGTAGGTACTTCATCCCCCAGGTCATGATGTGCTTTATCCCCGTGGGAAACGACGTCGCGGGTCCGATTTCAAATTTCCAAAGATTATTGGGACACGCATGGTTTGTTCTTTAACACAGAGGATAAACTGTGTTTACTCATCATATTCAGGCTGACATACAGCCAGATCCAAACAAAATAATAAACACTTTCTTAAAGAGTATACAGTAGTTCAGATCTCTGCAATGACATCATGCTTAATTTCTGCTGATAACTCGTGTTCGTTCGATCTACAATCTGTTCTATGCTCTGTTTATGAATTGAATACATAGGACCACAATGGAATCAAAATGGAAAAGTCCCCAGGACTTACTTACATTTGTAAGTATTCAATCGATCAATCAAACAACTGAGCTATTTTTGTATAAAGTATAATCAGGCTTAAAGTGTTTTTGGTCTCTACCCATATGAACAGTGTATTGTCCCTTTACAGAAATATCAAACATTTCTTTCAATTATAGTCAGAGGTTTTTAATAATTGACTAAAACAAACCCAGGGAGTGTTTACCCTGTCCATAACAATGAGACAATTTAACCATG
The DNA here is from genome assembly GCF_963921795.1 of Nannobrachium achirus. Classification (NCBI taxonomy): domain Eukaryota; kingdom Metazoa; phylum Chordata; class Actinopteri; order Myctophiformes; family Myctophidae; genus Nannobrachium; species Nannobrachium achirus. The sequence goes on from NC_137832.1 coordinate 53,019,984, forward strand.
ATGGTGAACTGGACCTTTAAAGTCCTTTCTCAACACATTATATATTTTTTTAAAACAAAGGTAGTAATTGCTGAAAAGACATGACAAGTCTATAAATTATGTAGTACTGAATTGTTGAGTTCAACCGTTTGTTGCCCGTTTAAACAGCTTTCATCTTAATCGGAATAACCTTCTCTAAATAGAAAAAAGTAAGTGAGTTAATTATGAGAACCGTCACATTGGATATCCATACATAGAGACAACTGGTTCATCACCTATATCTCCATATATGGAGCTGACCTCTACAACTGATTCCCAGATGATGCCCTGTTAGGGCAACCATGCTAATAGAATCCAAGACAAGGACAACCATGTCTCACAGCACACGGTTGGTTCTACAGACAGGGATCTCCATATATGGGCATAAAAGGGATTGTATGTATGATGTCAGACATATTATGTCATAGGACTTTCACATAACGAGTAACCGAGTAAGCATGTCTGGGGTCTCACAATTGGATCTCCATATAGCCTATGGGTAGGGATCTCCATATACAGGTAACTGGTCTGATTTATATTAATAATAAATTCTACCTTGCCCTCTGCGCAACCTCGCCCTTTAGGGTAAGGTTGCTTTTCGCCCTTAGGCATCTTACTGGTAATTGTAGTGGAATACAAACTACAATATTAGCCTCTGTGATGTAAAGTATAAATCACTGAAAAAATAAAATAACTACTAAAGCAAAGTAAAAGTATTTCAACATTTTACTAAAGTACGCAACAAGAAGCAGGGAAACGTTGGTGAAAACATGTTAACCTATTTAGGTTAGCAGGTTTTTTACCCTTTGAAGCCATTGCAAGGGCAATCTGTTTTTCACTGATACTGAATTGTGTACACAGGTAGGCTACTTCCAGGCAATCCGACAGCGGTGGGACATGTAGAGAGACGAGCTAAAGAGGAAAACACAGGAAAGTACGGGCAACAAACAGAGGGAGAAAAACAGCGAGTCAGAGAGAAAAACAGGAGTGCGAGTGAGAGCTGGTAGAGAGAACCATTTCCATTTAGATGGAGAGCAATCTTTTTTTTCAGAGGGAGAGGGGAACGTGAATGTGATGTACTTTGATGTGAATCACTTTGCAAAGTCCTCATCAAGAAATGAATCAGCTCGAGTCGGAAATTCAAACTTTGAAAGGGGACGTCGTCTACACTTATTTTTTTTAGTCAACCCCTGGACTCGACCCCTGGGCAGACATCAAAAAGCAGCCAGTAATGGAATCTTGTTCCCGCAGAGCGATGTGAAATTGGGGTGATTATTTAATCTTTGTGTCAAGAAAGAACACCGTGTGATTGTACCAAACTACCTTCAGGCTCGGAGGATTCTTGTAATAATAATCCTCTTTTTTATCTGCACCGGGAGATCGAGCATTCACCGATGTTTGTCTGTCTGTGACCGTCCCCACCGAATCTTGCATACTACCTGGCCAATCAGCATTATCTTTTAGGCGGGCAACAACAGTTAATCGAACCACTCAATTTAAATTAAATGAATATAAACCATTAAATAAAAACTATAATAGATCCCTATTTTAAATGTGTAAAACTTTCAAAAAGGGTGAAAATGGCAGATCCACAACGCGTCACAACAGGTCATGATGTAACGCTTTGTGAGCTTGTTGATCATCTATTTTCACTATTTTGGCAGAATGCTTCTCAGTCAAAGTATTTTGAAAACAATTTTACGAGATTAACATACAGTGTAATGTACAGAGAACAAGTTTGTTTGTGTTTGTGCATGTGGTGTCACCTCACAGCTATAAGGTCCTTGGTTCGATTCCCTCTGTGGGCACTGGGGGCGTGTTCTCTCCTCTGTGTCATTAGTGCCCATAACATAGGGCCTTTCTGTCCCCAGGGGTAGGTACCCTCACAATAAACATGCATTAATGCTGTTCTCTATACTGCCTCCCCTGGCCAGCAGGGGCACCTGATGGAGGGGAAAGGAACTGGTTACAATAACATGTTCCTTCCATGCGCTACATCCCACCGGGGAAACAGTAGGGTCCTCACCCTGTCAGGTGATAAGAAGCGGCCTGCTCACTCCTCAGGCATTGTAGGAAGAATGAGCTCAGTTCGGGGCTCTTCCCAGGTTGGCAGAGGGAGAGCAGCGCCCAGGATTACAGCTTATAATTGACACTGGGTTAAAAATGCCCTAAGAGTAAAAAATAATGACACGTAGAAATAGCGAGAACTGCCCACAAAAACTATCGTGGGATAAAAAAAGGGAAAAAGGGGGGGAAAAGTGTGTGCAGTGTGTGTGTGTGTGTGTGTGTGTGTGTGTGTGTGTGTGTATAATAGGCTATTGATGCTGTCGAGTGGAAACCTTGTATGTCCAAAACCGTTACTTTTTCATGGTAAATTACGGAGATAGAAGGTTTCGGCCCAAACGGCGGCGATATGCAAACTCATTCCACCCATCAGCAGTTTGCGGGGGCCTCGCCATGACCGAGGTTCATCTCCACGGCAACCGCTTCACCTTATCGATGCACCCAATCAATGTCCCTTGTCATCCATCACCATGGAGACCAAAAGGTCCCGGCAGACCAGCGCACGGAGGTTAACCTCAAACTTTTGCTGTGACGCACTTTACTGTACTGTTTGGACCTTTATGTCAAACTTTATTCAGCAGCTTGTCTTGAGTTAAGTCTTACATCTGTTTAATGTACACGCTGTACAAGTTTGTTTAATTAAAACAAAAAGGACAGGATTTAAAAGAAAATGAAGGAGAAAGATGATCTACAATGATGTCTGTGGTTGAAAATGTAATTTTTGTCTATATGGATTTGATTAAAGGCTTCAAGTTATTTTCGTTTGGTAAAATAGCTAATAGCTTATTTAACAAAAGAGGCAAACATGGAAGATTTGTCAGAAATTAAAACAGGACAACACTGGCTCCCAAACTGTGGAATTAACTCCCCGTTGCAATTAGAACTTCTGCCTTAATCTGAAGACTCACCTTTTCAGACTCCACCTTAGCCCATACATAGCACTTACCTTAGCACTTGCCCTTGCCTCGACGACCTTGCAGGCTTATCTCTCTATGTCGTCCTCAGACAAGCCCTCCAACTGCGTCTCCAGTCATCTCGCTTCTCCATACATTTGGCCAGCTCCTTTATTGTGTTTTCTGCACCAGCATCTTTCTTTAGTACGTCCAAGTAGGTAGGTGTGGGACGTCCTCTTGATCGATGCCCGTGTGTTGGTTCCCACAGTACAAGCTTTTTGGCCCGGGAGTTCTCTGTGTCGATGGACGTGGCCGGTTCCTTCCTCCTGACTGCTTATGCAAAATGGAAATGTAATTAAAATAGCATGTTATGTAGACTGTCAGTTAAGCATACAGGTTTTAATTAATTGGCTAAGTGTCTTCAGGGACATGTCGACATGTACACAGGGCGAGCAGAGGGTCGAACCGGCAACCTTCTAGTCTCTTCTATACCCACTCAGCTACGGCGGCCACCGCTAAATACATTCAGGCTGTTAAAGTGACATTGAGACAGGGTTGGGAAGTAGCATGGGTAGCCACACACAGCACTTTGCAGCATTTGTGAAGGTCTGTGAATCACAAAATGCAATTGGATATTTCATTCAAGCTGGAAATAACTTTTAACAATAAGCTCAGCATTAAGTGCGCAAAGCATGCCACACAAAGGTGGCTTTCACAGGCTTAAGCTGTTGCCAGCGTCAGCAGACTTGACCCCACTACTCCAGACGTTCAGGCAGGTGGAAGATAAAAATAAATGCTACGACAGTTGGTCTTTTGCCCTGTATGAACAACACAAAGTCAGTTCTTGCCCTGATGAAGACCTTTACTGCTCAAAACATGTTGGCTCTTTTATAGAATAAATTTGTTTTAACTTTACCTCCTCTCCTCCACATTTTTGTGTGCTCAGATCCCTTCTTTTTTTTAATACTGTATAACACAAAGTTTGTGTTGATGCCTAACAAAGTGCTACCTCAGCCGAACCTTGTCCAAAATCTTTGAGGAAGATTGCACGTTATTCATGTCTGAAGCCATCTTTTCACACAAAGGCCATGATTCAGGTCTATCCAGACCAACTATTATGTTACAAAGACTTGACTGACCATGTTACCTCTGATGGTCGAAATCGGTCCCGTCTGGCAGAAACCTATAGTAGGTCTTCAGATGGCATTTTTCCATTTTCTCTTTTGCTGCTCTCAGAAACTTTGATGAAGATCCTGTGGAGAGATAAGTTCATTAGGTCAGGTAGTTCCACCTTGGCTAGTTATGGTAACAAAAAAACTAACATGAAAGAATGCTTGACCTCCTCACATGAGAGCAATATGATATTTAGTTTAAAAATGAATAAAATAAACAAAGCAATGTTTTTTTTTTGTTTTTTTTTTACTTTCAATTCAAAGTTTGGGAATGTTACAGGAATCATTCAATTTTGATGGGACTCTAGTTGTTTAAAATGTAAAACTGTAAAGGTTTAAGCATATGGTGTATATGGAAGATTCCATGGAGTTAGGGGAGTCATTATAGTCTCATGTTGTGGGCTATAAATAGGTTGGGAGTTTTCAGATTTGAGAGAGGGACATTTAAGACTGGAAAATAAGTTTACATACATGACATGGAATAACAAAACACTAAGACTACAGAAATAAGATGATCTGACTGGGATTTACACTCAGGGACATTAACTAGACACAGGTGGACAATCAACGGTGAAACAGATTAACTAAATGCACGGGGATCAGAGACAAGGCAGTTAACAGGTAGGGCACGGCCACAGATTAGGCTCATTACGATTGGAATGGCGCTACCTCCTGACGTTCCTTTGAACGTTGACACTTGAGCGGCTAATGGGAGTGTCAACAAAGTGCCGTTCTTCCGGCGTTTAGTAATCAACCCTTGTGCACGCGACCCCACAACGGCTCAATGACGATTCGCTCATCGTCATGACACCATTTCTGTTTTTTTCCCTTAATGGGAGTGGATGGGGGTTATGCACTGAGAATCTGCTCAGTTTTCAGAGTGCTCTGGCGGTCAGCACTTAGTTCAGTTGATTTAGGATCCATCAGTAAAAACTACACACCTTACCAGTGCATGGGTTGGGTCTTTAGAGGGTCTACAGGGGGGCCACCAAATGTTTGTGTGCAGGAACTTGTATTTATTATTAGGATTTTTCTTTGCATTGCACTCGATCCGGAGCATCCCTATTCTCGAGGGAACATTTGCAGAGACTAGCATGTCTACAAGCTCACAGTGCGTCACACGTCAAGAGCTTGTGCATCTCTCTTGGCGAAGAAGCCTGGTGTGTAGAGGGAAAAACGAGTACTCAGTACATATTTTCGAATGCACCCTTCCTATGGGAAGTGTGAAGCTGTGTTGATTTCCAGTAGATCACATGGGGTGGAGCAGGGCTCACTGCTTTAACGCACAGCCTCAGTTTTCAGTAGTAGACCTCCTCAATCTAGCAAGGCTGCTGTGCTTAAAATATCTGTCTCCCCGGATTCCCCTGTTTGACCACAGACCCGGAACACTCGCCCCAGGGCACTGTGAGTGGCCTACAGGGTTCCCATCGTCATGAAATTCCTGGAAATATTTTGATATTATACAAATATGTTTACAGTATGGAAAAGGTTTGGAATTGATCAAGGGTCCTGGAAAGTCCTGGAAAATATTTGACTATGCATAGTTTTTGACTATTCATTTTGTTAATAATAAAAACATAACACGAAATATAATTTTTGCAAAAGGCTGCGTGATTGCAGCCTAATGTATGTGACAAAAAGAACAGATCTACAAGTGCTGCAGCGTGACGAGTAGTTAGCTAAGCTTGTAGATCTGTTCCTTTGTCACGTGACACCAACCTGTGCAGTACAACCTAACTATCAAAACATTCATGCATCCTTCATTCATTTTAAATTCATAAATGGGGCAAATGCATGGCGATGGACAATTATAAAAGAAAAGTAACGTGGATGCTCAAACACATGGCTGTACCATTGCCTGGAACTTTGGAAGCTGAACACGCTCCTGTTTCCATCCCTCTGTCTCTGTTTGTTGGATCCCTGCTTTGATAGTGTCATGTTATTGTAGTTATTGCATGAAAGGTTGGAGCTTAGTGGTGGACATTCTGGACAATTGGCTATACTCAAAAAAAAAAGTACTTCAGCACAGTGCTAAAACTGTCCACCAGTGATTAGAAGCTGCTCCTCAACCACTTTTGTTCCCTCGGTCTCTTCTAAAGCTCTCTCTCTCTCTCTCTCTCTCTCTCTCTCTCTCTCTCTCTCTCTCTCTCTCTCTCTCTCTCTCTCTCTCTCTCTCTCTCTCCCCCTCCTCTACAGGGGCCCCCGGGGGCCCCTCCTCTTCTGGTTCACTACACTTTAGGTACTGACTCACCTTGGTGAGCTCCAGACTTCCCAAGTGTTCACATTGCTCTGTACCACTTTTTTAAACAGCTTCCACTTCTTTGTACGACAAGAGCGAGCATAGCTGACGTGCTCACATAAACACTATTTTAATCCACAAGCTCACAGCACGTCGCCTGGCAATGAATGAACTGTGAGCTTGTAGGTCTGACTATTTTAAATCTTGAAAATGTTCAAAAGATTTGTAATAAACATAATATTCTCTCATGGGGGTCCCTGGCATATGAATTCGGGGAACATGAAAAAGTTTGAGAAGCACTGTATTAATGAAGTCGGCATTATGAGTGTAGCACTCACTCTAGGCCTACACACACACACACACACACACACACACACACACACACACACA
>NC_137832.1:53032052-53077052 GCF_963921795.1 Nannobrachium achirus
CTCTCCATCCAGCAGTCTGGTTGACTTTATGTCACATCACATTCACTATAGACGCCTCTCTGTTGTTGAGCCCTAACTTGTCGCTATCCCCCGTTTTTCGTCTTTTGCAGTGTATATAGATATTTGTGTGTGCGTGATGATACGCATGACATGTTGTATATTATGTCACAGTATACGATTGAAAAGGGTGCACCTCATTTTTCAGGAGGCGCGGGGACCGAGCAAACCCGTGTCCCCACGGTGGAAACCGAGTGTTCTGCTCACAGCTGACAAACGGCCACAACAAACTAAATTAGCAGCTACGCTAGAAGAGATGCTGCCTCTCTTCGAAGTGGTCAAAAAATGTATTTAAACATCATTCTGAATAAAATAAATAATCTTAATTATGTTAAAAAAAAATATACAAGTTTGTTTGTTTTTAACTCACGGCCCCAAAAAGCTTAATTTAGCTTTAAGTACAGTAACAAAATATGACCTGTACTTCTAAGGAAATACTACCTTTTTCACTACCCTGTTTACCTTTATGCATTTCTGCTGTCTTTTTGTCAGACAGACAGACAGACGCATGAAACTGGCCAGTGCCTGTTCTTCATTCCATTGACAAGGGGTGTGACTTTAACTTTATGACCCTGAAAAGAGGGCCATTCACACCACTTCCCCATTGATTTCTCCCTTCCAATCGATTGCTTTTAAACCTCTGGGGACTTGAGCACCCCCTCCCCTCTCCTCTCTCTCTCTCTCTCTCTCTCTCACACACACACACACACACACACACACACACACACACACACACACACACACACACACACACACACACACACACACACACACACACACACACACACACACACACAAACTGTGCGCACACACAGCTCCATTTAGAAAAAGGATGGGGTCAGATTGAAAGTATTACTGAATAATTTGCACTTGCCAAAAAAGTGCCAAAGCAAATTCTCTTGAACACAGTTTGATTCAGGTCAGCATTTATTTGACCAATTCCCCAATCCTGTGTGAAACTTGGAATCTATCAGAGCAGTGTTTAAAAGAAAGAAAGAGGGGACACATTTTCTTAACTACTACTTTGTTTTTGTGTCATTGTGACACACATTGTGTGTGCGTAATAAATCATTCTACAAAACGTTAAAACAAACAATTGTCCATAATAGAGGACGCATGGTTAACACATGGTTGACATACATTAGTAATTTAAAATGTCATATCATCAAACAAATATGAAACATAACAGACAGTTTGCATTTCCCAAAAGGGGAGGGTGTATCATTATTGACTGACGGTGGCACAGGCCAGGGTACCCGTCCCTAACCTCAGTAAAACTATGCCTAAACCTAAACCTAACCCTAACTATAACCCTAACCCTAACCCTAACCCTAACCCTAACGCCCGTTGGAGTAATGAGATATCGGACTTATGGGACTCCGGACTGCTCCAGACCATAACGAATAACTGCTTGCTTGCACATCAGTCCCCCAGTAGTCCCCCAGTCCCCCAGTGGCCACCACCACAGACGGTGTCTAGGGCAGGATTTCTCAAAGTGGGTGCCCGCGGCGTGGCACCCTATAGGATGGCTTGACGCAAGTCCAGGGGTGCCTCACAATACTTTGATAATATTTGGAATTTATCAATATCACTTCAGTTTAAGTACTCAGTGCCCTGAGTAAAAAAGTTTGAGAACCACTGCCTTAGAAATCTGTAAATTTGAGAGTGTACAAATGGAACAAAATGGACCCAGCGGTCCTTTAAATTCCTCTCTCTCTCTCTCTCTCTCTCTCTCTCTCTCTCTCTCTCTCTCTCTCTCTCTCTCTCTGATTGTATGTGTCAGTCGGCAGTATCTGGAAGAGATGCAATGAGGCAATTGTTGATGAATTGATGGAAACAAGACCGCAGGACTTGTTTAAAGTGTTTGACTGTACTTGTGCTGTTTTAACATTTCTGTCTAATAAAATATTCAATCAATCAACATTGGGAGGTTTACCGTATGCTTATCTCTGAACGCAGTTGCGTTGTAACTGTCGTCTTTTTGTGGACTCACTGGTATTTACTGTTGCTTTTCTGTTGCTTAGTCGTAGCTGCCTGTGGACTGCTCCAGATTCCACTGAACAACTGTTAGCTTGCATAACATCTGTACAGGTAAGGGACCTTGGTGTCATCAACATTCATTGAACGCCAGCACACTCCTGTTATTTGCTGTGGGTAGTCATGGCTGCAATTTCCCACCTGATGTCGTGTGGGACTCCGGACTGCTCCAGACCATAACGAATAACTGCTTGCTTGCACATCATCTTCAGACTAGGACTCAAGTCTAAGATATACAGGTTATCTCCCGCAATGGATCTTAATCTGTACTCTCCAAATAGGACGATACGATCTCCCACCATGCACATCCCGTACAGGCGTGAACGCAAGGAGGGGCCTTCCCCCTTTGGCTCAACCTTCCTCCAGGAGAAGGTCTCTGGATTGAATTTCCACAGATTACTGAAGGCCCGGTTCAGCGGAAAGTCGTAGCCGCCAAATATGTAGAGCTCCCCGTTGTGAGCAAAGGCCGAGTGATGACACCAGCGTCCCTCCGGAAGAAGCTGTGTGGAAGGCGTGCTCAACCAGCATTCGGTATCTGTGTCAAACACGCTGATGTTGTTGCCGGGGTTCTCATCGCCGCGGCCTCCAAATACAAACATCTTTGTCCAATGATGGTGGTAGAGTGACGTGATGAAATAGATGGCGGCGTGCCCCTGGCGTTAATTAAAGACCAGGCCATTGTGGTGGTGTCCAACTTGTGGATGTCATTGTAATATCCATTAAGCTTGTTCAGAACCATCTGAGCTGCCATCAGCTTCAATCCTCCAAAGATATACATGACTTTTCCACGGACACAGTCCGAGTGGCCCCACCTCACCTCCGGAACAGTCCCAGAAACATTGGGCTTGAACCACATGTGGGTGTCAACATCAAATGCATAAAGCACGTCACAATTAATCCTGCGGACGTAGATTTGGTTGCCAACTTCTTTCATCCCATAAGGTTCTACTCCCCCCCAGATGTAGATGATATGTTCTATAAGCACAGCTGTGTGGCCCACTCGGTTGGAGGGAATCTCAAGGGGCCATTCTTCAGTTCCATTTGTCACTGGGGGCAAATTCATCCAGCGCAAAGACACTGTGTTGAAGACATGCACATCAATCAGATCCCAGTTTTTCATGACATGCACATTTATATTATCATTGTTCATGTTACCGTACCCTCCAAAAGAGTACACCTTGTGCCCCACGGCCACAACAGTAGAGCAAAATGACCTCCTGGGTCCGTTAAGATGCACTGTCCAGCTCAGCATTTCACAAAAGGGCAGGAAAAGGGGATAAAATGGATCACTGTATTATTTCTCTGAACATTAATAGAGTCCACTTGCAGGCACTAGCAGTTAATTTGTTGCTACAGCGGCACAAATATCACAAGAAGCTTGGTCAATCTGCAAAGCTGACGGGCTGGGTTAATTGGCCAATCAGGGAAGCCTGTTCATCTCCCTAATATGTAAAATTCATCGCCATAGGAACCACAGCACAGTCAAGTGCTGGAAATCCAATGTAGGCCTACTATGCAACAAGACAGTGTTCAGATGGTCACTGTGAATAATAAGACTGAATAGTTGAATAGTATCAAAATCACCACCATGCCAAAGGCAATAAGGGAGATTATAGTTCTGGCCCTGTCTGGGTGTGTAAGTGTGTCAGATGTGCCCAAGATTTTATTGATTTTATCTTATTTCGGATGCTCAGTGTAAAAGTTTTTTTTGCAATAGTATTTTCTTTCACTCAGAACAGAAAAATAAGGGGCATGGTGGTGCAGTGGTTAGCACTTCGCCTCACAGTTGGAAGGTCCTGGGTTCGATTCCCGCCGGGGGAAGCTGTGGGCGCTGGGGGCGTGTTCCTCCACCCACGTCATCAGCACGGTTGGCGATGGGGCCTCTCTGTGGTGAGTTTGCATGTTCTCCCCGTGTCTTCTTGGGCATAGGCCCTCACACAAAAACATGCAGTAGTCCTGGTTTCTATACTACCCCTAGCCAGCCGGGTGCTCCCCAATGTCCCCCTGGCGCGGCAGGGGGAGAGCGGAAACCAGGACTACAGGTTAGGTAGTCACCGGGTGAGAAAAAAAAAAGAAAAAAAAAGAATAACAACCATGCCGCTGCCATCAGTGCTTTTGTAACGGCCGGTAGAGAAGGGCTGAATGTGATTTAAAAGTTAGATTAGGAGATAAATGCACTTTTGTGAATCTCATAACACTGGCTCTCTATGTGGGCTTCCTGGTCACGTGATCTCCCGTTGCATTTCAGGAAATGGAGTGTTTCTCTTCAGTCGCGGGTCATAAATGGGCAAACGGTGTTATCTGTAATTTCACTGAGGGCCACCCATATTAAATATGAACTCTTCTCAGAGTAGTACTTGAAGTCATGTTGGATAAAGGTGTCCGCTAAACACAATTTAGTATATTGTATAGCTCCCATTAATGCAATACATACCTAAATGGCCCACTCAGGGTTGACTTTCATCGACTCCCAGTGGGGCCATCTGTCCGTCCGCTGACCTGCCATTTAGCGTCAATGTGGCTATAACTCGCCGGCAGAGTGACATTCAGACTATCGGCTGCTCATTAACACAGGCCATGGGGGTTTGACGGCTGGCAAGAGGGACACCTCTCTCTCTCTCCCTCTTTCTCTCTCCCTCACTTTCTGCATGTCCCTCTGACACCCTCTCTCCCTAAAGACTGCAGTGGTTATTCAAAGACGAGCGTGCCGTATGACAGTACAAGGGCCACTTAAGAGAAGAATTATGCAAATGCAACCTGGCTTCCTGCACTGTTTCTCTGTCCTTATAGATTGCCACTCTCTCTCTCTCTCTCTCTCTCTCTCTCTCTCTCTCTCTCTCTCTCTCTCTCTCTCTCTCTCTCTCTCTCTGTGTCTCAGTACTTTTGATTTCTCTTGCCATGTCATCATCCCTCTGTCCTTTCGCTCCTATCCTGCTTTATTGGAAAAGGGGGATCTATGATGGCAAGACATCCAAATAAAAGAATAGCAGTGGTACATTAACCACTACAGCCCTATTATCATGTTTTAGTTTTATTTGTTTTTTCTGCAATGTCAGAAAATAAAAATGTTTTGAAGCGGGACATCAGGTTATGCATGCCTGTGTAAAACTCTGGGTAGTTCCACCACAGAGCTCCCAGTCTTGCCCCTGAAACTTCTCCACAAAACTTTTATTATGGAATTTATTTGGTTGAAATGATATTTAGTTTTTAGTTCACACATGCATTATCGACACATCGGGAGGATACATTCAGCATGCGCGGCTCTCGAGCGAACGGCACAGCAATGCCATTGCAATGCAATGACGCAACGCTATAGCGCAGTGACAGCCTCTCCGTTTTTTTAATGAGTTTCTTGCTGTCATAAAAACCATGCATTTAGCTGGTTAGCTGGGTCTAGAAGGGTTATCTAGTCTGTATATGCATGGAACAAAATTGGACCCATACAGCGGTCAATTTAACGCTCTCAAGAATTAACCACTTAAACCCTACAGTAAATATCAAGTTCAGTGGTTCTCAACCTTCTTTTTTCACCAGGTTTTATTGTATAGTTTGTTGCTTACTTATGATGCAGTAATTCTCTTTTTACACAAGTATAAAATAAGGCCAAGGAGGCTGTCTATGCCCCCCCCCCCCCCCCCCCCCCCCCCCCACCACACACACACACACACACACACACACACACACACACACACACACACACACACACACACACACACACATACACACACACACACACACTGTCATGTTCTGTATATATTCATTTCCTACGCATCTTTTTATTTCTCTTGATTTCCCCTCATCTCTCTCTTGTCTCAGACGCACTCCATCCCAACCACCAACCACCTCTCTCCCTCTCTCCCTCTCTCTCTCTCTTCCCCCCCCCCCCCCCCCCCCCCCCCTCTCTCTCTCTCTCTCTCTCTCTCTCTCTCTGGACTAACACAGAGAACAGTAATTCACATTTTCATAGCCCTCTCATGTTCTGGCTTTGATCTCGTGCACCTGAATGTGAATGCGTTCCTGTTAGCTTTGCTCATTTCATTTTCAAAGTCGGGGACGTCCTAATTGGAAAATGCCGTGGTGGTGCTGACTGCTGATGACAGCAAGCAGGTCAGTGGAAGCCTGGGAATTTGCTGCGTTAGGGGATGATCCTAACCCAAGCACGTTGCTAGACATGCCAGCAAACCACCATACCATAGGTGGTCGCATCTAAAACCAAGATACCTCACTCGCCGCTACAGTTCATTGCATGGGAGGGCGGAAGTGCGGAAGGCACGTCGCCATTCAAAGTGACTACTGGCCAATCACAGCGTGTCTTTGCCAGGATTTAAATTCATTTCAAAGGAGCTTTATAGGCATGAGGAAATAAATTATATATATTATATATATTTATTATATATTATCAAAGTACAGATGTGCCACTTGAGAACGTCACACGCCAGACAGTGGATTGTCAGTAAATTGTTAGAACATTGACAGTGAGAAATTAAGGAGGGCATCTGTAAAGGTGTTGTTATGTAAATGCTACTCAGATTCTATTTCCAATGAAAAGAAGTGTCCAAAAGTGTATTTTGTTTTCAGTAACAAATGAGAAGAATGAGCAAGGCTAAACAGTGAAAAGAACCTTGGAAAACAAGTATTTCCAGAAATGGCAAAGTGCATGCCTCTGGGAGAGAAGGAGTCCCACCTCTGACTGGCCTACCGAACGTCCCCCTCCTGTGACGCATGCAGAAGCGCGTTTCAGAATTCCGGAAGCTTCATGGGTAGCTTGTAGTGATGTGTCGTTCATGAGTGATTTGTTCATTAGAACGAATTACAAGAACGAATCATCGTTCATTTCCTTAAACTGTTACATTCACGCTTTCGTTCATACCCCCAGTCCCCTCCCCTATTAGCCCTCGGCACACAGGACGGTAGGGCAGGCTGTACGAGCGACATGATAAAAGGGAGCGTGTCGCTATTTCTACAAGTCATCTTTTCGACAACCAAATCTAACCCTAACCCTAACAGACGTTTGTATACTAACTGCTCCCTAAGGTCGCAAAAAACAGAGCAAAAACCTTTATATATGGATATTTAGACAACTATTCCTGACAAGCTCTGAGAACACATAATTTCTGTTCCCTTGCAGTTGTACATATACATTATTTTGTTCTGATTGTGTTGTTCCACTTTTGCCTTGGCAATGTTAACATATACTTTCTCATGCCCAATAAAACCCTTTGAATTGAATTGAAATATTGAATTGAGAGTCTTCCTCAGACTATGTTCTTAGGACAGCCAGACAGACAGACAAACAGGCAGACACACAGATGGATGTGAGAGTGGGAGGAGGGACAGAGAGTGAGAGAGAGAGAGAGAGAGAGAGGAGAGATGAGTTTTTACCATGACTAGTCAAGCGAGACCATTGATTCAATTCCTCACTTACCGAAACAAGAGAAGACAGAACGTCAATCAATCACTTGCTCCTTGTTCTTTATCCCCATTACAGCCTCTCTCTCTCTCTCTCTCTCTCTCTCTCTCTCTCTCTCTCTCTCTCTCTCTCTCTCTCTCTGTCTCTCTCTGTGTCTCTCCCTCTCCCGTCTGACATCCATCCCTCACGTTGGTAAATATCAAACGTCATATTAACTTTGTGTCTCGTTGCCTATATATTTCCCGGTCTCGCTGAAGTGTCAGGGTTCAAACGAGGGTGTGCTGGGAAAGTGCAAATATCAGTCTGTCTAAAAGACAGACTGATATTTGGATTTATCTTTTTTATTATCCTTAGTTTCTTTCTTAGGCTGTTTTCCCAGGTGGTGTCTGTGTTCGTATTGTGATGTTCCTCGGGTCAAGTGTAAAGAAAAAACGATGCAATATTTCGTATTAAAACTCTTTGAAAACACGGACTGATATTTTGGATTTATCTTTTTTTATTATTCTTATTTTCTTTTATATGAGGCTGTTTTCCCAGGTGGCTTCTGTCAGTTGTGCTTCGGGTCAAGTGTTTCCAAAGTAAAACAATGTTTTCAAATTCAATTATTTTACTACCTTTCGATGGTTAAATTGTCCTTCACCGAACATCGTCAAACTCCTGGGTATTTTGTTTTGTTTGTTTGTTAGGGTTTTTTCTTTTCTTTTCTTTTTTCATTGAACAAATCAAGGACATTCTCTTTCATTTGTGCATTTGATGTTCACTAGTCATTTCCTAAACGAACGGTGTTGTATCAAAATTTTTCTTTTTTGTGCACAGGGTAAATTTAGCCATCCATCCATCCATCCATCCATCCATCCATCTTCAACCGCTTATCCGGAATCAGGTAGCGGGAGTAACAGTTCCAACAAGATTTCCAGATGTCCTTATCCCAAGCAATTTCCTCCACTCCCTCAGGGAATATACAGAGGCATTCCCAAGCCAGTTTGCAGATATAATCCCTCCATCTGGTCTTTGGTCTGCCCCGGGGTCTCCTCCAATGGGACGTGCATCGAGGAAGGGGGGCATCCGTACTAGATGCCCGAACCACCTAAGCTGACTCCTTTCCAAGTGTAGGAGCAGCCAAGTCTCTCTCGGGTTAGTGAACTTCTCACCCTATATCTAAGGGAGATACCAGCCACCCGTCTGAGGAAACCCATTTCGGCCGCTTGCACCCACGACCTTATACTTTCAGTCATGACCCACACTTCCTGACCATAGGTGAGAGTAGAAACGAAGATTGCTCGGTAGACAGAGAGCTTTGCCTTCCGGCTCAACTGTTTTTTCTTCACCACAGTGCGATTTAGCGACTGCAAAACCGCTCCTGCTGCTCCGATTCTCCGGCTGATCTCCTTCTCCGTCTTCCCCTTTCTCTCATTCGTGAACAAGACCCTGAGATACTTAAACTCCTTCACCTGGAGTAAAGCCACATTCCCCAAATACTTGAACTAGAATTAATGAAGATATAAGCTTAGTTCCAGGTGGGCTAACCCAAAGGTGCAATGCTCTCACTAATATAATTTAGGACTAAAACATAATCTAATGCTCTCACTAATATCATTTAGGACTAATTCATAATCTAATGCTCCCACTAATATAATTTAGATACAATGCTTTGGGGGGAAGGAGCTCAGTGATGTAGGCCTACCCTTTGCACAGATTGACAGATAATCACAAATGGTGAACTATTAACTTTCCATTTTTTACTATTAAAAAAACCCTGCTTATATTCACAGAAAAAAATGCTGCACTACAAAAATGCATTCAAACTCTACCCTCCTTATCCTGTAAAATATCGCAATAACATTTTGAGTCAGAACATCAGTCCATGGAGCAATTCCATGTGAATATTTCTCATTTTTGCACAGTGTATTCATGCAGTGTTTGGCATGCAGCATGCTTTATCTCGTTCCCTGTTTTTTTAGATCCGTTTGATCCACATTCCTGACACAAACTAAGGGGAGATGCGTACCTCGCTCTCTCTCTCTCTCTCCTATACATCTCCCTCTGTGTCTCTCTCTCTCTGCTTCTACCTTTCTCGTGCCAGTTCTTTTGTGTCAACCCTTCTAGCGTGCTTCTACTTATCTGCAACACCTTGCCATCTTCTGCTGTGTTCCCTCTCATCTATGGCTCTCATCCGTTCTTCAACCCACCCTGTCTTTCCCCCTCTCTCTTTCCACTTACTCTAGCCACTCCTCACCGGTGGTGGAAAATAGTATAAATAAAAGTACCACACATGTGAGCATTATGAGCTTGTAGATCGGCTTTTCACCACTGCTCCTTCCCACCTTACGAGAGGTAAGGTTTCTCCCCCCATCCCCCCCCCCTCTCTCTCTCTCTCCCTCTCTCTCTCTCCCTCTCTCTCTCTCATACGGTGCTCCACGCTAATCATACACTAGACAGCTCCAACAGGCACCCAATTCCACTTCAAAGGGCAGCCATTTCCTTCTTGTCTCAAAGAGGACCTGTCAGCCCCATATGCCTGCCTACACACACACACACACACACACACACACACACACACACACACACACACACACACACACACACACACACACACACACACACACACACACACACACAGAGAGAGAGAGAGAGGGAGAGAGGGAGAGATGGGGGAAGTAACGGTCATGTGGGCGCCGGGCGGCACACGCCACCCAAGAGGGTGGTGTGTTTTAGACTGCCATAGTTTTGTCATAACTAATGTAGATTAACTGCCATGGCTTTTTCCTTTTTTATTTACCTGATTTTCGATTCGCTCCCGTTCACGGCCGCGAAGGTCTTTTCTTTCATGCAGAGAAGAAAAAATACACCCGTGATGATCTGTGTGTAAGTTATGGTCCATAGAAAACAGTGTTTTGACCAAACATGCGATATGGGAAAAGAAGCGGCGATGCAGCCAGGATGAATACAAGTGAATGGCCGAACACATAGACATAGAAAGGTAGACGCCTCCTTCGGCTCTGAGGTGTGAGATCGCGGGACTCGGCAACCGGTCGTTTCCGGTCGCCCCCACTTCCACGTGCGGCACGGAAACCGGAAGTTGCTAGGCCAATCAGAGGCAGGTGGGGGCGGGCCTTTACGCATGCAGCCTCTAAGAACAGCTGAGCCGTGCAGCCGCACGTCAGGAAATGGATGGATTGATAAGTCACGAAAAAGACGTGTTGTGATTGGCCAGTAGTCACATGACTGGCAGCGTGGCCTCCGGCAATCACGGACGTCCGCACTCCAGTTCATTGCTTGTCGCTCCAATAGACTGCAGCGGCCAATGAGGCATCTAGCTTTTTATATCTATGGCCGAACAGAGGTTGCTGGAAGTGGCTTTCGCGAGGCATCATGGGAAACTGAGATGTTTCCTTTACTCCCGACCGCGGGAGTCTGTGGACATCTTTACGGCCTCTGCACTCCGGGGGGTTAAGACACTTGTGGTCTTAGGCATCCCATGTGTTAAAGGGGAACTAGGCAAGTCTGTGTGTAAACAAACATATTCCCCCCCCTCCCCCACACATCTACGACAGGCATCAAACAGGTGTCTTTGATGCTTTCATTGACAAGAGAGATCACTAACGAGCACCTGACACCTTTATGGCCCAATCAATTACCTCAGTGCACAACCCCTTTGAAGTTCAGAGGGAAAAATTAAGAGCTTGGGATGAATGTCAACATAAACACATACAGCCAGGGGGGTGTGTCTTTCTGCATGGAAACACCCCCAGCACAATAATATTGTTATTCCCTTTATCAGATATATACAAAAAACGTATATATCTATATAAGTTACCTATTTTCCCTTGTATGTATGTGCGCGGCAAGCATGTTGTAAAGACAGAATGTCAGCGCTTTGCCAGCCACTGGAGGGGGGGGGGGGGGGGGGGAGAGAGAGAGAGAGAGAGAGAGAGAGAGAAAACACCACCACTGTTGAACAGTAACATCTTCCATGCTTTTCCAGGCGCCTGTAAAATATATATAAAAAAAATGTTACCTTGCAATTTCTGTTTGAAGTTTTCCGTCCATTTCAACCTCTCTCTCCCCTCTCTCTCTCTCTCTCTCTCTCTCTTACTTCTCCTCCTCATCATCCTCTCGCTTTTCCTCCCTGCAAGTGAGGGGAAAAAAAGGGAATGAGTGTGAGTGGGGGGGGGGGCTCGCCTCGCCTCTCCTCTCATGTCTCATCTCGTCTCCTCACTGCGAATTAAAGTTGCATCCCCGCGCCGCCATTGTTAGGATAATAAGAAAAAGTTATCTTCAAAGGTTCAGGGCTGGCGAGGGGAGGAGAGAGGGGAGGGGGGGATGGGGGGGTTTGAGGGGGGTTGGCGGGACTTGGCGACAGGAGAGCTGGCTTCTCCTAATGCGTGAAATTACACCTGCCCGTGTCTGTCTGTCTGTCTGTCTGTCTGTCCGTGTGAATAACACAGCGTGCTTGCGTGCGTGTGTGAGTGCGTGAGTGAGTGGGTGAGTGGGTGAGTGAGTGGTTGGGTGAATTTTGTGCGGCCATGCTGAATAGCAGCGGCGTCAGTTCAGCAAATGCTTACGTATGGCAACGTGTCTTGCATGCGCGCCTTCGCACATTTTATCGTTTTGCCCTGTAACCAAGGTATGGCAGCTGCCATACCTTGGCATACCCAATTGACGCCTCTGCTAGGTAGAGAGCCTATAGGAAGTTAGAAGGTTCCCGGTTCGATGTGTCGAGGTGTCCTTGAGCGAGACACTCCTTCCCTAACTTCTCCTCGTCATGGGCAGCACTCACTCAGCTGAGTGAAGCTGGAAACTGAACTTACTACAAGGGATGAAATAAGTGTCTGTTTCAATTACGACAGATCGAAAAAAAACGTCATACTTTGCGTTTAAGCACATGAACCCCAGTATACCTATATTCTGGGGGGAATATTCACACACGTGAGGTGCATATACACATTAGAGAAGAATTAATAAACTTTCGCACTCTGAGGACTGCGACTGATTCTGTGACGTTTCAAGCACAATTACAGTTCCTCCTCAGACTCGTGGATATACTCATTAACACATGTCTACCTACCGTGTGCATCTGTAACTAATCTGTAAGTCTAATATATCCTCCAGCCCGAGGAGTGAGCGGCAGACGATTGGGTTCCCGTGTTGGTGACCCGAAGTTCGAATCCGAGCTGTCTGTGCTCGTTTAGTGTGAGAGAAACGCCTGAAAGTGCCTTGTTATTTAGGCTACATGTGTGTGAGAGTGGTATAGGCCGTATGTGCACACAAGCACACCCATGAGCACACAAGCACGCTTGTGCGCGCACACTTCACACACACACACACACACACACGCACGCGCACACACACTCCCACCCAGCCCAGCGCGCGTCGTCCGAAACTGTATTTTCTATTAACATGTGTAATGCTATATTCTTATTAACGGTTTCCCCGTTTCTATTAAGAGTCAGTCCCAGATAGCCAGTTAATTAACTTGGTGCCCTCCTTCTCCCCTGGCTATCAGAACACAGGTAGGCTTTCATGCGAGAGTGTGGGGGGGGTGATGAAGGGTGGAGAGAGAGAGAGAGAGAGAGAGAGAGAGAGAGAGAGAGTGACGGATACATGAGCTAAATTGGATTTGGATGAGAAAGCGCCGAGAGGGATCCAAGGTGGCAGAGTGGCTGGTCAGAATGTTTTTTTTTTTCTTGTTAAACTCGTTTTTGCGTTTGCAGCTTCAACACCTGCTCAGAGAGCATAAAGAGATGAAACGAGGAAGAAGGGGAAAGAGAAAGTGGGAGGGGTGTGTGGACGGGGGGAGGAAGGGAAGAGAGCGAGCGAGTACAGAAGTATACGTATATTGTTCGTTTATGATCTCCTCCGCTTGTACTTTAGTGGTTTGACACGTGCCTGGTGCTTGGTTGGCCAAATGAAGCCGCCAAGCCGGTAATACAGTCCAGAGCTGACCGAGTGCTCTGTCTATACTATGTTCTTTCTCAAGATAATGTTGTTGCCACAATGCAGTGCTAGCCGCCGGTAGGTGGGGCACAGCACACCCATGCATGGAATGGTCTTTCACACTGAACATTATGGATGGCATTTTGAAGTGTTCCCCGTGTCTGCCGTGTGGTTCAGTCATGTAATAAAACCATGTGATGTCAGTGTAATGTGGTTGCCCCTTTGTCTAAAGCAGTGGTCTCAACCTTTTCAGGCCGTGACCCTCCAAAATAATCATATTTAGCTGGGGACCCAGATCTACAAGCCAAAACGCCTCACAGTGAGCTTGTAGATCTTTCTTATGTTATTTGACATATTGGCAAATGAGTTTTTTGATTACTTTTGATGCAGTGTAATGATCCTTTCCTTTTTTTAATGCATTAAAAAGGTCTTGGAGGTCCTTAAATTGTCACTTAACTGTCATCTGTGGAATCACCGACCCACAGGTTGAGAACCCCTGGTCTGAACACCACTGAAGCTAATCATTGGGCCACAAAGAGCACACCCAGTAACTTGCTATTGATAGGCTAAAGATTGGACAGGGAAACCTATATCGTCATTGTCGGGTGGAAACCTGGTATGTCCAAAACCGCTTGTTGCGTATGTATCATTTAGAAAAATGATTTAAAGTAGTGAACATAGCCGATCTACATGGACACAAGGCCTCGCACCGTAGATGTGGATCGTCTATTTTCACTACTCTGGTGCAACACTCTTGTATGATGAAGTAGGGCTTTAATTTACCAAAAAACATATACATTTGAAACTTGGAGATAAGAGGTTTCTGCCGGACAGTAACGATATACAGTGCGGTACCTTTCCTAGACTTGTTTTAGCTGCAATAACCGGGGCAGGTAGTATAAGCTGCTATAGACAATCAATGAGAAACACAGTCACCGTGAGCCTCCCTCTGCTAATAGGCTGCTGGAATGCTCTTTACTTTCATTATACCAGTACCACATGCTGTACTGAACACACATGGACACGCACGCATGCACGCACACACACACACACACACACACACACACACACACACACACACACACACACACACACACACACACACACACACACACATACACACCACACAAACTTGTTTTAACAAAGACTTCACTTTAAAACATTAAACAGTAGAAAGAACGTAGAACAATCTCACATATGGTTACATACGGGTATGTGTACATCCGCGACGTAAATCTAACCCTAACCCTAAGCCGGACTAGCTAGTGGGACGTCGGACTATCGAGATTTTCCCATTTCGCACATAGAGTGAATATCAGATTTCCTAAACCTACATGCGCCGAGCCCCCCACTACACTACCGCCATCAGCAACAAGTGGACAAGTGGAAAAAAAGGTAAAAAAAAAAGGTTGTTCTCTTATTCTCTCTTTTTGGTGCATTGTGGCAGCTTTACATCGCCACTCACAGGCCTGGCATATAAACTACGGGGGTTTTCTTTTTCTTCCATGTGGTTTCATGTGGACAAACCGACACACTCACACATTTCTTGAGACGATTCCGTATACGGTAAAACGTTTTGTAAATTACTCAGTGAATCATCTTTGTGTGAACGTAGCCTAAGTATAATCAAGATTCAAGCCAATACTGGACATGCAATTCTTTCAACATAAAATGCTGCGCTCAGGTTCAGGGGAGTTGGAAAGGGCAATTCTCTGAATGCTGTGTTCAGGTACGGCATGGAAGGGAGGGGGAGGGGGAAGAGAGCATTTTGCATTTATTTCAGACTAGTGAGTGCTACATTCATGCTCTGGATAGGGCACTTCTATACAACACGAGTAAAAAAGGGCAGGGGCTCAAGCCCCCTTTGATGTCTGCAAGTGCCCGTAGCCTGCCTGCTTATGTGTGCTGTTTCTTTGTGACACTCAGAGAGAGCAATGCAGCAGCAACATTCCCCACACCTCGGGCGACAGATGTGTCTGCGCGCCGCTACAAGAGGGAGACAATGAAAACGCACACGCTACAGTACAACAGGAAGTCATCAGCACAAACCTCACACCGCAGGCGACACCATCCCACGCACACACACATGCGCAGCGCGCGCGCACTGCGCACGCACGCACCACACACACACACACACACACACACACACACACACACACACACACACACACACACACACACACACACACACACACACACACACACACACACACACACACACACACACACACACACACCAGTGCATGTGCATACTGTATGCATGCACGGTCGGACACACTGTGTCTCTGCAATCTCTGCTCTGTGTGTGTTGTGTGTGTGTGTGTGTGTGTGTGTGTGTGTGTGTGTGTGTGTGTGTGTGTGTGTGTGTGTGTGTGTGTGTGTGTGTGTGTGTGTGCGCGTGCGTGCGTGCGTGTTGTAATCTCATGTATCCCTCAGGCATTTTTTCCAGATCAAGGCCTTCTTGGTCTCAGCTCGATGAAGAGGTCGTGACAGCCAATTAGCTCACAGCAAATTGATCCAACTAACCGGTGTGTGTGTGTGTGTGTGTGTGTGTGTGTGCGTGTGTGTGTGTGTGTGTGTGTGTGTCTCTGACCATCCTAATCAATGCTCATGTTCTATTGGCGAAACCATTATTCTTTCCAATGGAACTGATTGGAGAGTGCAGAGAAAGACTCAAAACCAGAGAGAGTAAAATAGTCTCTCTCTCTCTCCTCTCTTCTCTCTCTCTCATCTCTCTCTCTCTCTCCTCTCTCTCTCTCTCCTCTCTCTCTCTCTCTCTCTCTCTCTCTCTCAGCCTCATCAAAGTGCCATGGCAATATTGAAACTTGAATATTAACCACTTTTATAGGTGCGAACATTGAAATAGGCAATTTAGAAGATTGTCTATTTTTGGCTTAGAGATTTGGTATTGAGGAGGGGGGAAAAAGAAGCATACCTTGATAGAGCCCTGGGGGACCCCGCCGGTCAACTGATTACATGGTGGTTAAAAGCTTTGCCCGAATTGAAACTGAAAAGAATCATTTCATGTTCTAACTCACCGTTTTCTCTCTCTCTCTCTCTCTCTCTCTCTCTCTCTCCTCTCTCTCTCTCTCTCTCTCTCTCTCTCTCTCTCTCTCTCTCAAATGTCCGAGAAGCAGTGGTGTGAAATATCTATATGAACATTTACTTGAGTACTGTACTTAAGTACAATTTGAGCTTTACTTGAGTATTCCAATTGCCAATACTCTTAGTTCTACCCTATTTTCAAAAGATTTTGTATATATTTGAAAACTTGAAATATATAGGACATCCATTCTAATTAGTACTTTTACTTTTGGTACTTTAAGTACATTTTGATACCAATACTTTTGTACTTTAACTCAAGTAAGATTCCAAAATTGATATTTTTACTTAAAGTAACGTTTTTTAGTATACTTTTTCCACCACTGCCGAGAAGCCTAAAGGCAGGGGGGCGGCCTTCGCTTCAGTGGGAGCCAAGCAATCAGGGCTAAGTGAGGTGGAGAGAAAACCCCCCTCCTCCCCCAAGAAGTTAGATGTAAATGAGTCTCGCTGGGATCCCCGGGATAAATCATAGCGTGGGAGAAAATCTTCAAGAGGGAAATAACTCCCCAAATCTTTTTCAATGCCAGATGTCTGAAAAGATTAGGCCCAGACATATCTCTCCATGTCCGGCCGTGTTCCGTCTGGGTCTTTCTCAGTTCAGCTCAGGTCTTATTACGCTGTGTTGCATCTGCCTTTCTGGGAGAGAAAAAAGGGGAACTTTAAAGTACTGTACTGCATGTATTAATGCTGCACACTCGTGTGGTTTAAGACCTTTTTAGGATGAGCATCATCAAGTTGATAAGACAGTTGATAAGACAATTGATCATGTACAATTCAACCAATGGTGACGTAGTGCCCAAAACAGACTGATTAGGTTATTGCTTAACCTTCCATCTCGGGCTCATCTTAATAGCAATAGCTACCTATCTTATATTCGCATATCTGACCAAACATCTCCAAAAAGTTAGCAACACCCACAGCCATAACACCAGAGGGAGCGCACACAACGATCTGATAACACAAACCCATAAGACAAATATGGGTACATTCCTCTTTTACAACACTGCCACCCAGGTTTGAAATTCCTTGACCTCCCTTAAAACATGTAGCTCGCTGGCCCAGTAAAATTCACCTTTCAGGAGGCCAGAGGCGTTGGTAGTTATTTATCCCCCCTGTTTACCTTATCCTGTACATATAGTGTTTTTACTGATGATATTGAATGTTTTCTTTGCTTGCTATTTGTTATGTCCATGAATTGAATACCAAGGACCTCCAACGTGAAAACGACCGTAAAAGGACTTATTTGGGATGATCCTTTTAGGCAGGGTTTTTAACTCTACTTGTACTGTACTACATTTCTATTGTATTAACTATACTTGTACAGTTCTCCATTTTTGTCTAATAAAATATTCAATCAATCAATCAATCAATCAAGGGGGACTTCAGTGTTCAGCTTCACCCAGCCGAGTGCTGCCCACAGAGCAGCGTGGAGCGGGGAGCAGTTAGGGGTTAGGTGTCTTTCTTGCCCAGGGACACTTCGACACATTGCTGAAGCTGGAATCGTACCTGTGACCTCCGGGACCTCCGGAGTCCTAGCTCACTATACCATTCAACTATGGCCGCCCCTTGAATCTCTTGACCCTCATCATTTTGAAAGGGAGCGATGGCTCAGAGTAGTTGACAGAGCACAGCATCTCGCGATGGCCTGGTGTACAAGATACACCACACACCCATTAAGATGTCCATGTACCTGATAAAATACTTCCAAAGCGTCAAGGAGGTCCACGATCACAACACCAGAGGCAGCTCCACAAATCACGTTCAACCCAGATTTGGCTCAAACAAAGGGTTGAATTAATCGACTACATTACATGGAAGCTTGCAATCTGTACTTTCACAATGTCTGTGCCCTACTTTGCAGCACATTCTATCAGACCCTGCCACATTTGCTTTTCCAGCTTCAGACAACTCCTGGCCATGCTTTGTACACACTAACTACCGTATAGGCAAGGCCATTTCCACAGTGTTAGACCTTTACAGTGGATGCTCCTCAGCAAGGGTATTTGGTATCACATAGGACAACGTTCCCCCTAGGGTGAATATCGGTTCCCGATTTCCCCTTTTAGGAACGTGTGATTAATGGTTTATCCATATCTACTGTTCAGTTCCCATGAATTCCCCTGCTGGGGGGGGGACAGGCGGACCTGGTCGTCCCTTTGACCCACGCCGCTCTTCCGAGGGGGAGTACGGATTTTGTCCACAATTCCATGCTGTATTGATGTTGGTACAGTACCATAGGAGAGATAACAGGCCAGCGTTGCTCAAAATAACAATTCTTCGACCAACTCTCCCATCATTTAGCTGGGGACCACCTGGAACCCCTCAAGGACCACTGGTGGTCCCCGGAGCACTGGTTGAAAACCACTGGTGTAAAGTAAATAAGTATGTTTATTTATTTTTTACTTTACTGGAGTATTTCCACTTTTCAATACTTCTACTCCACTATACATCTCTGAGGCAAATATTGTACTTTTAGTCCACTACAATTATTTGTCAGTCAACACATTCTGACTCCCAACCAACGTCTGGATAGGCAGTAAATAATTGAAATACCATTTGTGTCCATACAAGACGTTAAAGATGGTTTGGGCCATTTTCAATATAATGATGACTGATACTGTATAGGTGTGATCTATATTTGTGTCTCTCTCTCTCTCTGTCTGTCTCTCCATCTTCAGTGGACACACACACACGCGCACGCGCGCACGCACGCACACACGCGTGCGAGCACACACACACACACACACACACACACACACACACACACGCACACACAGACACACACACACACACACACACACACACACACACACACACACACACACACACAAATCAGTCCATCTGTTGTCACAGTTCTCTTACAGGCAGGATTGTTTGATGGTGCATTTCCGCCCCATAAATACTCTCTCTGTCATTCTCGTTCCCCCTCCTCTATTACTCCTGTCATCTTCCCCACTCGTTTCTACTATTGTATCTGTCTCCAGTGGTGTAAAGTAACTAAGTAGATTTACTGTACTTAAGTAAAGTTTTGAGGTATTTGTACTTTACTTGAGTGTTTCCAATGATCAGATCAAAAAAACAGTATACTGTGGATCACCTTTTCCGTCCTTCGCTATGCGACAACCTGACCAACTCTTCAGATTGACGAGACTCCTTCGCTCCGCATTGTGGGCTTGAAGATAGACTAATTGTTTGGCCATTTTTGAGCGGTGCTTCTGGAAGGAGCTAAACTCCAACATCTGGCTTTGTCCGGGCTCTGAAGCGTGACCTACATCTGGCCTACATCTTGGCACAAAGCACTCAAAGTGTGTTGTACGCCCAGGGTCACATTGGCCAAGCTTTGCGGGACACCAGGTGTAACGCGGCACAATAATCCTATGAATTTAAATTCCAATGTGTCCCAATAAGTCACAGTGAGTTGTTGTTCTCAATTTATCTCAATCCGCAATCTCTTGAGGCTCTCAGAATCAGCTTTATTGTCACATCACAGGTTTAAAGAAGTAAAGAAGTTCCACTTGCTCAGTTTTTGTTTGACAAAATGATCATGGTGGCACTATAGTTGCTGTTCTATCGATTGGGCTGGCCATGCATTCTTCTTGGCTTCAGACCCTAAGTGCTGTCATCCTTTCCCTTCAGGCACCTTCTCCGTCTCTACAAGCTGAGGATGAAACTGCCATGTAGGTTTGGATATCTCCCAGACTGCTGCCACACTCTCAGCACAGAGACATTTGTAAGCAGGCTGTGTGTGTGTGTGTGATTGATACGCATTGGAGCTTGTCCAAAGTTCTATTTGTCTCCTCTGTGTCACACTGATGACTATACACCATGCCCACTGGCACTGTGTCACCCTCAGTTAGCCGCTAGGCTGACAATGTGCCACGCCTTTTTTGGGGACAGCTAGGCTACTGAGAATGCAATATCCCTCATGATTTTTTTTCTTTTTTTCTTCTTTTCATTCCTGAACTTACTCTTTCTCTCTTTTTCGGGCTCGCCTCACCGCTAATCACTTTTCAAGTGTAGGGTGGCTCACAGTAGGTGACAGAGTACAGCATCTTGCAATCGGCCTGATGTACAAGATACACTACACCACTAAGATACACAGTACCTGACAACACACTTCCAAAACGTCAAGGATGTCCACAATTACAACACCAGAGGCAGCTCCACAGATCATGTTCAACCCACATTCGGCTCAAACAAAGAGTCAAATTCGTTCTCCTGCTATACTGCTAAAATGTGGAACAACCTACCGAAGGCCTTAAAGGAGTGTATATCCCTAACTTCCTTTAAAACCGCTTTGAAAAGCCACTTACAGGCAGCTGCTACTCGCAACTGGTAATAGTAAACTTAGCCTAACCTTAGCTCCTCCTAACCTTTCTATTCTAAATACCATTTAGTTTTGCATTGTGTTTTCACAACTTTGTTTCTGCATAGTACTGTGTTCTATCTGTCATTCAATGTTATATGAGTTAAAAAAAATATATATGCACATTTCAATTAAATCACAAGCGATTCTGTTACAAAAAAGTGGACAGTACGGGTCAAGCACAAGTTTACGCTAAACATGAAAACGTTTGACTGCATTTGAAAATCCAAGGCAACAACCTGCTCATTGGTTCAACATCTTGCTCAAGGACATTTTGACACAGAGCCTAGAGGAGCCAGGGATTGAACTGGGAACCTTCCGATTCCAAGGGACGGCTGCTCTATTCTACCTCCTGTGCCGCTGCTGCCCACTGCCTACTATACTTTGGTATCCTTCATCTTCGGTCCTCCTGTCCTATCAAAATCAAATCAAATCAAATCAAACTTTATTTATATAGCACACTTAAAAACGACTGTGCTGTCGACCAAAGTCCTATTTCCTGCAATTGAACTGTTCTGACCTGGTCACCAAACCCCAGCCCACAACACCTTCGGACGGCATTTCAGTGCAACAGAAGAAGTATAAAACCAAAAGTATTGGAATGTTCAAAATGCTGATGATATACAACCATTTAATTCTCTAGTGCATTTCTAGTGCACAATACAACCCTGAGTTTGCCTACGATTGCAGCCGAAGACGCCCTCCAGAGGCCATTTCACTTGGGCCTACAACAAGCACTATATTCATGCTGCCTTGGATTGATTGCCTCTCCATGCCTGCCTGCCTGTTATTTCTTCATTATTTTATCTTCTCTCACTACTTCCAACGTCTTTATTGTCACACTGCATACTGTAGATGGAAACAAAACAAGGAAAACAGGCTAGATACCTACCTGTACGGTCTGTCAAACATTCTTGTCATCAGTAGAGTAAAACAGGCTCCTACCACCACTCATCCTACAGTAACAATTCCTAATTTATGCTCCGTCGCACGACGACGACAAAAATAGCAGACCTGTTACGAGCTTGTGGATCTGCTATTTCCGGTACACGAGACCATCCAACAAAAAAGTCACTCCCTGTATCCCTCTCTCTCTCTCTTTCTCTATCTCTCCCTCTCCCTCTGTCCCTCATTGTTTGATCAACGTGACGTGTGCGGCCTCAAAGCCGCTTTGCTGCCGCGTTGACGATGGGTAACTAGAAATGAAATCAAATGAGCGGATGAATAAAATATGAGCGGCGGTAATGAATAAATAAAGGTGTGACTGTACTAATAAAAACGGAGTCACCCGTTTCAAACGCGTGAGAAAAAAAACTGCACGACGACATCAGGCGCCCACACGCAATACCTCTCTGATAAAAGGTAAAGTTGCGTGGGTTGGGAGACAGCAGCCCCTTCTCTCTCTCTCTCCCTGTCATACCTCCCTCTATCTCTGTCTTAAAACCCATTCTGAGCCCCAGACATTAACGGATTATAATGTCCAGAGTGCCTCCCTCAGGCCCCATCCACTCCTGTTGTCTTATTTTGAAGGCCAGAAGTCCATAGCGTAAACACTTCCGGTCTGACGTCATCGCGTCCTGCGCCGGAATCGATCATTGTTTACGTGGTGTCATGGCGGCTCGGATCGATCCTTTTTAACATGTGCTTTATAAGCGAGCATCTGCCTCCATCTTCGCTTCTAAAGTGTAGTTTTGAGATAATGGACATTAAAGATGAGATCCCCCGTCTGCCTCAATGTTATGGGATGACTATTTTGTGCTCGTGGAGCCGTGATGATGACAAATCAGCGACGGATTTCGGCTCCGGAGCTCCGGCCATTGTATCCGGTAATATAACCGCCGTTACAGTAATATATTACTTTTCGCGAGATATCTCGGGAATGGCACTCCAGATACTCGAGTACATTTCGCGAGATATCTCGGAATGGCACTAAATCGGTTAATTTCTCTCCATCTTTCCCTTATTGTCTCAGGTGTCATTTTGAAAATCCTTAGTGTTATTTATTTTCAAAAAATGTTATCCCATGATTTTGTAACCCATTTTTTTTTCACCCAGTGCCAATTAGCCCTTCACTAAGTCCCTCCCCAACCTGTCCTTGTCCAATACCACGTTAGCAACGAGTTACTAAGAGAGGAGTGCTGGCTTCTAACCCATCGATGTTATATGACAGCTTTTTCCCATGTAAATAATCGATCATTTCAGTAGCAAATGCTTCAAAATGTCTCCTAAATCTAGTCAAGGCCTGCAGTAGGCTATGCATTGGAAAAAAAATGAGCATGACATTATTTAATTAAACTAAAGACACAGGGAAATGTTAGAGGGAGAAATAGCCCTGAAACAATTACGACCGTCATGGGTCCATCTCAACCTGGTGTAGAGGTGTGTGTGTGTGTGTGTGTGTGTGTGTGTGTGTGTGTGTGTGTGTGTGTGTGTGTGTGTGTGTGTGTGTGTGTGTGTGTGTGTGTGTGTGTGTGTGTGTGTGTGTTTTGAACGTGCGTGTGACTGTGCGTACATGTGGGTGGGGACAGGACTAGGTAATTAGTTTGGGATTTGAACACATAAAGCACCAGTTGCCTGCTTATGTTAACTGCTATAGGCTAAATGTTTCACTTGCTCATTATATTCACTGCTATTTAACTGTAGGCTACATATATTATCCACATACTGTACATCAGAGGTCTTCAACAGGAGGTCCGGGACCCCTAGGGGGTCCTCAGAGTTACTACAAGGGGGCCGCCAAATCTTTATGTGATAGGATCATGTTTTTTACATTAATTAATCACTTGAACCCTAGCATCACTATTCTTAGTGGAACATTAGCCAACAAATATTTTTGGCTAATGAGGTTTGGTGTAGAGGGAAAAGAAGAGCAGTAGGTATTGACAGTTCAAGTGGTTGAATATATTAATCCAACAGATAATAGTGCTGTCAAACAAATCTAAGCTGTATAAGAAATCCATGAACATGTTAGTGGGGGTCCCTGCTTCATATCTCTCTCAGCTAACTGAGCTAAGGGGTCCTTGGCCTGAAAATGTTGAAGACCCCTGCTGTACATGTTAATATCTATCTCCACCTGTAGTTTTCTGACACTAGTTTGATCTTTGCTGATTATTTCCCCCCCAGAATAGGGATGCTAAGATCACACGTCTGACTCCTATCCCTGCGATCTTGTTGGCTACATTCATTAGCCTTCAACCCTTGATTGACCAGAGTCCCTCAAGTCTGCTTGTGACTTTTCTGTTTTCGCTCTAAATGTGCTTGCTGAGAACAGGGTTTAATACCGTAATGCTGTATAGTGTAGTATAATCCCCAGTTATGTGCGCTTTGAATGTACTGAATGGCCTATAATATTCAGTGACACGAGCCTGACTTGCACTTCGTTGCGTGCCGGATTATAAACACAACTGACTTCCCATATTGTTGAAACACACATGCTTGACTATCGCTCTCCGACTGCTGTCAGTAGCCTTGCGGTGCAGATACACGTACGTACACGGATCGAGAGAGAGAGAGAGAGAGAGAGAGAGAGAGAGAGAGAGAGAGAGAGAGAGAGAGGAATTAAGAGAGAGGAAGAGATGATTGATGATTGAGTTACATGATCACGTCACACTATCTTCTATCTACAGGAAACTTTCTGCACCAACGGGTTCTTGGCCTTTTCGTTGAGCTCGGTAGCTGAAAAATAACTGAGAATTGCCTGGGCGGAGACAGGTGTAGTAATTTATAGCTGGGCACATGGGCTGATAATTTCCTGGCTCTCTCTGTGACTCTCTCCTCCACTGAGGCTGTACTTCACCTAACATGAACCAGGACATGAGGACATAGTGGTTTTGTTTGTTATTGCTTACTAGACATACTTGGCTAAGGATTTTATCTTTTTAAGGACACAATAAGGATGCCAGGATGAAAGCTGGGCATTTTGATCTGCTGAGCGAAAAATTGTTAAAGATTAGAGGAGTAGTTCACCCCAAATATAGAAAAAACGATTTTCTATTGGCTTAGGGAAAAAACAAAACAAATAAATCTCCACCATGAATTCAAGGCTTCATGGGGTGAGTAATGAATAGAATTTTTCATTTAAGATTTTTATACATGACCAAGTATGACACACAAACTATGAGCAGGTTGAGGTTGTTTTCGTGCAAATACATTCTTAGCATTAAAACCTTGAAGGAGGCCTGCACTGCCTGCCTGCCTGCCTGCCTGCCTGCCTGCCTGCCTGCCTGCCTGCCTGCCTGCATGCCTGCCTGCCGCCTTCCATTATTCATCTCTTCTTGGATTTCTTCCTGTCCTGCGCCTCTTTTGTGAGCCTCCGGTCTATCTAAGCCAAGCACATTTCATTGTGTTGCTTTGTCTGGTCTTGTTTAAATGACTGTTGCCTAATTCACACGTCTGTCCGGGTTCTCTTTTTCTTTTTCTTTTTCCTAAAACCCATCAAGGAATCCGTCTCTCGCCAAAAAAAAAAAAAAAAAACCCTGGTGTTCGCCATGGCAACGGCAGGCAGGGATGGTGATTGGCTGTGGCCGTTATCATTCCTGTCAGGACAGGTGTGAGCGGATAGTGTTAAACCAGCTCTTGATTGGCTCAAATCACCAGGACGCCTACAAATCCCTCGTCACTCCTTTTGTATACCAATGAGGAAGAGGGAGAGCGAGAGAGAGACAGAGAAATGCCAATGACCGAAGAGTCATTGAGCCGTTGTGGGGGCGCGTGCACAAGGGTTGAACCGGTAGTCACCCGGTATTGATACGCACTAACCAATGGGACAGACCTGAACGCTAGTTGTAAGAACGGCACTTTATTGACACTCCCGTTAGCCACTCAAGTGTCCCAAGTTCAAAGGAACGTCAGGAAATGCCGCTATATGGCTGCGTCATTCCACTCTTATAATGCTCCATAGAGACCAAGACAGAGAGACAGAGACAGAGACAGAGACAGATTTGAAATTCTGCGTGCGTGCGTGCGTGCGTGCGTGCGTGCGTGCGTGCTTATACAGAGGTATGCAATTACTGTGACATACACAGTGATTATATGTGGGAAAAGTGCACGCTCACACATACAATCCTATAGAACGATGGGTCCCATCTGTCTCTATATAGTTGGCTGTGTATACAGTGTGTGTGTGTGTGTGTGTGTGTGTGTGTGTGTGTGTGTGTGTGTGTGTGTGTGTGTGTGTGTGTCACAGTGGAGAGGTGCCATAGGGTGTTAACAGCCCCATCTGCCTCTGTCCCCCCCCCCCCCCCCCCCCCCACCCACACACACACACACACACACACACACACACACACACACACACACACACACACACACACACACACACACAAATCTTGATGTTACACAGTCTGTATAGGCTGATCCCTCCGGACGAGTGAAGGAGAGAGAAGAGGACAGGAATGCTGGAGGAGTGTTTATTTAGTATATGTAGCAGAGTGACTCACTGCCTCAGCCTGATGGCATCAAAAGTCTGGTAACTCTTTTACCTTTACTCTGCTACAATTTTTTTGAAAACTTTAGTTACTAGTTACTTTTATAGGTTTTTTTATTATTACAAAACATTCATTAACCTCTTCAGACCCATATAAGTTTGGGCCATTTGAAAATAGCCACACCATGACACATTGTGAGCTTGTAGATCTGCTACCATTATTTTCAAAATATTTGTATACAATTTATGCATTTGAAGTACTACTTCAAATGCTTTATAGTTTTTAATACTTTGAGTTACGTTTTTAGGACATGCAAGGTTTCCGCCCGACAGTGACAATATGAATAGGCTCTATATGCACCGCAGCCATATTGGGAAGAAATTGGGCCCCTTCCTTACTTCCTTCAGAGGTGTCACCAAAGATACTGATATAAGGCACTGTTCCATTCTGGTCAAACAGAGTCGGGGGGCTGATATGTAAACACTGGAAACACTCTGCTACACCAGTGGGTCTCAAAGTGTCCTTTGAGGGGTTTCCAAATGGCCCCTTATAGGTAACTCTGAGTGTGTACGGATGTATGGACCCGTACCATTTGGTTCCATTTGTACACTCTCAGAGTTATGAGGGGGTCCTTGAAATCAAAACATTTAAAGGACAACTTTATTTGTTTTACAACAAAGGGTTCATAGAGAAAAGATGAATGTTTAAATGTTTTCATTTACAGCTTATAGCATATTTAACGATTTCGATTTCAGTGGGTGTGGGCATGCGTACAAGTGGCTAAATGTGTATTTTTAGACACAATAAGCCCATTCCCTTTCATGGGCAGATGTGACTTATGGGGGCTAGTAATGTTACTGTAAATAGTAATAAAGGAATCGCTGTCTCGTTGTGTCTAAAAATACATACTTAGCCACTTTTACGCATGCCGTAAAAAGTCTCGTTTTGGATATTCCTTTTAGGCAGGGTGTTTAATTGTACTTATACTGTTCTACATTTCAATTGTATTGACTATACTTGCACTGTTCTCCATTTTTGTCTAATAAAATAATCAATCAATAAATCAAAAGCCCGGCCCCACCCACTGAAAACAAAATCGCTAAAACGATAGAAAGCAGTAAATGATTTTTTTTACACTCATCTTTTCTTTTCTCTGATTACAATCTAAAAAACAAAGTTCCTTTAAAAGGATCCCTGGATAATACGACAAATATGCCTTAATACATTACAATTGTCCTCTATAACTAAAATGTAAAATTAAAAACACCTTAAATATTTTATTTCTTCTAGAAATAGCTAATCTTTCACTCAATAGGGGAAATGCATGTCGCAAGTTGATGATGTCATAAATGTCTTGTGTGATCTATCCCTATGGAATTTATGGCATGCATGTCCAAAAAACACATTTGAAATATTGATTTGATGCTGAAATTAACCATAGGAAGTTTTACGTTTGTTTTTATTTTCACATGCATGCCATAAATTCCATAAGGATAGATCACACATGACATTTATGACATCATCAACTTGCGACAGGCATTTCCCCTGTTGAGTGAAAGATTAGCTATTTCTAGAAGAAAAAAAAATAATTGAGGTGTTTTTAATTTTACATTGTAGTTATAGAGGACAATTATAATGTATTAAGGCATATTTGTTGTATTAGCCAGGGAACACTTTCCGAGCCTGGCCAGAATGGCTTATGTGGACTAGCCGGACATTTCTATTATTGTATTATGATCTGAGACAGCATTCATTTTACAAGACTATCAGCGCAATCTCACTTTCAATCATTCTTTTTACCGCATCATCATCGTCCGTTGTTACTCACCACTGCGAAATGTCTCGATCTGCATTGGCATATAGTGGCGATTTTGGCGAGGCATCTCCTCCCCCGTGCGTTTCGCGTGCGCGATCCGTGCACATCGATGTGGGCGCATGTGATCATCTTCGTACGTACAATCCATGTAAACATTTTCATTAGCGTAGCCCCTCGGACAACGGCTAAGCTAACGCTAGCGTATACACAGGGAGTCTATGGGGGAAATGGCTATCTGCCCCCGGAGGCGATCAAAACCACTTCCGGTTCATGTGCAGAGAAGAATCATGCTATGGTTAGACCAATGGTGAGACGGGGAAAGGCTCGCGACCGTTTTTTTTTTTTATCATCATCATTTTTTTCGTTTTTAATCACCTATTGCGTAATATTACGTACCGGCTAAGAACGATTGCACAATAATTGTGTAAAAGTGAGATCAGGCTGGGATTAAGAACCACTGTGCTACACCTGTGCTACAACGGAACAGCCTTAATCAGAATGAGTGGTAACATCTGTAGAGGAAGTGGAAGAGGCCTCATTTCTTTCCAGTATTGTTGCTGTGCAGTACATAGAGCCTACTGTGAGTGATAGCACAGCAACAACACCTACACTCCAACAATAGCCTCCTTCCCCCACTGTCATCCAATCACCAACACCTGTTCACATGCAGCACATTCTGGGCCGCGGTTCTGACAGGACAGAACCATGGTCTTTTGTTACGTTTGATTACCATTCATGTTCTAAAACAATAGGAAGAGCAGCTGCTCATGTTTTTTAAAAGGATGTATTGTTTGTTCGTGTGTTGAACTAGATGCTCTTCTAATTTATTTTCTCTTTTCGTAATTCGGTGATTCAAATTAAAGATAATCCGGGCGATTTAACTGATCTGTATGATAATACGATAGCAGCAGGGGTCATCATTATGTCCGTACTCGGACAAATGTGTCCGTAGCACAGACATGGCCTTGTCTGTGGCAAATTTTAGATTTGCTAATTATTCTGGATCTCTCTCTTTCACACACACACACACACGCACGCATGAGTGCACACACACACACACACGCACGCACGCACGCACGCACGCACGCACGCACGCACGCGCACACACACACAGAAGTGACATAAATGCGACAGGCTTAACTCACAGATGAGGCATTATGCACAGAGGAGCACACATGTGGTAACGCGCATGCATAAACAGAAGCACACGCACGCACGCATGCACGCACACGCACACGCACACACACACACACACACACACACACACACACACACACACACACACACACACACACACACACACGAGAGCACATGCATAAAAACAGCACATTAATGCTCCACACACCCACCCACTCCCACACACACACACGCGCACACACACACACACACACACTCACACAGACGCATACACACAGTTTCTTTCGAGGGAGAAAGTGAAAATGAAATATAGCGCTAGTCATCAGATATCTTTTCGCTTGAATGTCACTAGGTAATGTCTTTCTCTCTGTTTCTTCCCTCTGACCCCCCCCCCCCCCCCCTCCCCCTCTCTCTCTCTCTCTCTCTCTCTCTCTCTCTCTCTCTCTCTCTGGCTCTCAGCCTGCTAACTCTGACATCCAGCACAAAAGACTAAAGACTATTCTAACTTTGACATCTGTGTATGCGGGTGTGTTATGTGTGGTAGTGTGTGTGTGTGTGTGTGTGTGTGTGTGTGTGTGTGTGTGTGTGTGTGTGTGTGTGTGTGTGTGTGTGTGTGTGTGTGTGTGTGTGTGTGTGTGTGTGCCGCGCACACGCGTGCGGCATTACCTGTAATGTTTCAGAGACAGCGAGTGGGATCCCCCAGGGGAACCTGTTATCTGTGTTCTGTGTTCCCGGGGAACGCTATTTCTGGAACACGGGGGTACGTACGCGCAGGGGGCACACAGATTTGTAGGAGCGAGAG
Organism: Nannobrachium achirus; assembly: GCF_963921795.1. NCBI lineage: Eukaryota > Metazoa > Chordata > Actinopteri > Myctophiformes > Myctophidae > Nannobrachium > Nannobrachium achirus. The sequence continues at coordinate 53,062,143 of NC_137832.1, forward strand.
AGTGAAGAAAAATATGAGAGAGGCAGAGGAAGGAAGGGATCAGGGCAGGGGAATGATGGAAGCAGGAAAGAGAGAGAGAGAGAGGGGAGGAGTGACAGAGAGAGAGAGAGAGAAAGAAAGAAAGAGAGAGAGAGAGAGAGAGAGAGAGAGAGAGAGAGAGAGAGAGAGAGAGAGAGAGACAGAGAGATGGTGTGAAACAGAAAGACAGAACGACGTCAAAGATATTCACTCGGCCAATCAGTCACTAATAGGGAGAGATATGCACACACACACACACACACACACACACACACACACACACACACACACACACACAGCAATGGTTGTGCACGCTGCACGCACACTATGTGCACTCACTATAAGCACATGTGTGCACTCACACACACACACCGTCCAGTTCAGTCCTGCCCAGAAATGTTTTGGCCCGTTCTCAGGGTTGAATAAATGGCAGATAGATGACACATTGAAGTGCATGTGACGTGATATGTATGTGTGTGCGTGCATGCGTGAGTATGTGCGTTCGTGCGTGCGTGAGTCTGTGCATGTGGACGCACGACAACACCCATTCATCATACTTACCAGCGAGCTTTCTGCATGTCAGGGTCACACGAGCATGGACACGTGCATGCACGCACACACACGCACACAGGTACACCTTGCTTGAGAGCATGTAACTATTATATGTCTCTCTCTCTCCTCCTCTACCTCTCACTTTTTCTCTCTCTTTTCTCTCTCTCTCTCTCTCTCTCTCTCTCTGCAGTGTCTCTCCATCAAGGTCTTGAGATGTCAGACCTCACCACAGCAACTGTGTTGCGTCTGGTCTGATTGCTGCTGACTGTGCGTGGCTCTAGTCTGTCTGTCTGTCTGTCTGTCTGTCTGTCTGTCTGTCTGGTCGGCTACACAGTAACATCTGATGAATGTTACTGTGAAAATGGAGTGGAAGTTTTTGACCATTATTTTGATGTCAGTCAGATAGTGGGTTATCTCTGTTGCCCTCTACTGGATTTCCCAGGTATAGTTTTTAAAGCCTGACAGTGATGGTGAATGGATCGAGCCATTTGGCTCTGTTTTTCTGTCCAAATATCAAAAAAAAAAAGTACTCACGTTCTTTATACTGTACAAAAGTAGAAAGTATACTCATTACGCACAATTTCCCATTTCACATGTTTTCAAATGCATACAAATTATTTGAAAATACTTAGATCGGCTATTTTCAAATGGCCGAAAATGAATATGGGGCTGAAGTGGGTAATGTATTTTGTTATAATAATCAAAATCTAAAAAGTAACTACAGCAGAAACTAAAGCTTTCAAAAAATTGTAGTGAAGTAAAAGTACAATATTTGCCTCTGAAATGTAGTGGAGTAGAAGTAAAATTGTACTCAAGTACAGTACTTAAGTAAATATACTTAGTTACTTTACATCACTGCAAAATATGAAGGCAATAGTGCTTGTTGTGCAACAGTTGATTAATAGTTTTGGGGGAAAATGTTATTCTCTGCTATGTATAGATCTGCTATTGCCGTTATTTTTTGTGTGACATATTCTTGTATGACAAAGTTTAAGAAAATAGGGTTTAAGTGGTGAATCATACTAATGAATTGAGTCTGTAATGTTTAAGAATATGTATTTGTTCACATCAATTCATAGTATGTGAATATGTGTCCAGTTGGGGCTTGCCTGTCCTAAATAGCCTGCACTGTCTGGGACCCATTGTTACTGCCACTGCTAAAGTGTTCATTTAACTGTGTACAAATGTATACGGGTCCATTTGGATACAGATGTGCCGTTTCAAGTCTTTTGCCTTTGTAATTTTTTTTATGGAGAATGGAGCGTATTTTTGCAGAAATCCAAATATGGCAAGATCAACTCCATTCCAATTGAAAAGCAGAATCCACCTTCATAGGTATTAAACTTCGAAGTCGGGTCATAAAAATAGCAAAAATAGATGATCTACAACAGGGTTCCCCAATAGGCGGCCCGCGGGGGGCTACCAGTAATAATGGTGGTAATGATATAAGAGCAGCAACAACACTAGTATATTGTCGTTGTCGGGTGGAAACCTTGTATCTCCAAATTTGTATGTTCTTTCGCAAAGTAAAGCCCTGCTTCATCATATAAGGCTGTTGCACAAAAGTAGTGAACACAGCAGATCTACAAGCACACAACGCCTCTCGATGTAGATCGGCTGTTTTCACTAGTTTAAATCATTTTTAAAATGATAAATGCAAAACAAATGGTTTTGGACATACAAGATTTTCCCCCTGACAACGACGATATCTGAACTGTCGCTGGAGTATAGCGGGAACGCCACCGTCGCCCCCTGCAATGTTGTGGCCCTCGGCTTGGTACCCTAGACATAATTCGGCCCTTGGGTAAAACTAATTGGGGAACCCTGATCTACAAGCTCAATCCACTGGAAATCTACAGTTTTGTATGGCAGGACGTGTGAAGTTTTGACATAGCACATCATGTACATTTGGAACACTCTCCGAGTAACTGAAGGATACATTGACACTGAGGAGGATTTCACTGTGTTCTGACACACAAGCTGGTTCCAAAATCCAGTTGAAATGTAAGATTTTGGTCCCCATGACAACTGGACCCTGAACCACTGTGTGAATTAGAGAAATTGCTAAATCATGGCATGGGTATAATTTGAGAGGCGTTGTGGATCCAGGGCTCATAGCAACACGTGCAACCTTTCAGACGAGCACAGACACACATGCACGAGCAGGGACGTGCTGGGCCCATGATTCAGCCCGGGAAAAAGAGTTGGAGAGGCCCTCATTGCGCGCTATAGAGAGAGATCTCTCTCCATAGCGCTGCTGCTACTCAAAGATTCGCCATTTCAGATCATGACAAGTGACAAGCCAGTGGGCCAATTACATGAGTTATATTTCGTCGTTGTCGAAATATAACAAACGGTTTTGGACGTACAAGGTTTCCACCTTGTACGTCCAAAACCGTTTGTTTTGAATTTATCATTTAAAAAATGATTTAAACTAGTGAAAACAGCCGATCTACAAGCACACAACGCCTCGCACCGCGAGGCGTTGTGTGCTTGTAGATCTGCTGTTTTCACTACTTTTGTGCAACGGCCTTGTATGATGAAACAGGGCTTTGCTTTGCGAAAAAAAAAAATACAAATTTGAAACTTGGAGATACAAGGTTTCTGCCTGACAGTGACGATTTACTTTGTTGGCCACCCAACCCCCAAAATGGAACGAAGGCTGACATTTTATTTTAATTTTTTTCCTAATGGCCGGCCTGGACCAGCCGGGAATGAACCGGCCATTCGGGAGTTGTCCCGCTTTTCCCAATGGCCAGCACGTCCCTGACAGACACACACGCACGAGCGCACGCACACGGCCACGCGACCACACGTATCTGGGTTTAGTAACCGTGCGACAGCCCAATGAAACCTGTAATTAACGGGATCAATTAAGCGCGCTAATCAGGCTCTCTTAATCAGGAGACGATTCTCCTCATTAATTGCAGCTGTTCTTCAAACCGAGGTGTTAAATGTGATATGAATCTAAATTAACTAATGTACAGAATTATCCTTTTGTGCCCCGCAGAACATCGCTATCTACAGTTTGGCTGCTGAGTTTTTCTTTCTTCTTTTTTTTTCTTTTTTTCTTTGTACGTGGCAGCCTCTATTTCTCCCCAAAATGTCATGTCCACAAGGCCTGACCATGCCTGTGGTCATACTTTGTTTAAAAAAAAATCTTTCCTTTTCAGAAAAGTTCACTTTTTGAGTGGGGCGATAACGTGACGTGGGTTTGTAAATCTAGCAGAGAGTGTGTAATTGCCGTGGCTGTAATCTCAGATATGATAACAGTTTTAGGGTTGACCCCAGAGGGTAAGAACATGGGAGAGAGAGAGAAAAAAAAGAAGAAAACAGAAGAAGTATAATTGAAGTCACGTCGTGTCAGGTCATTTTATTATCGTCTGAATCTCTCCGCCTGTCAATCTCTCTCTCTCTCTCTCTCTCTCTCTCTCTCTCTCTCACAGGGCCGGATCTACAATAGGGAACTTTGGACACGTGCCCAGGGGCCCTTGGCATCAGGGGGCCCTCCAGAAAAAAAAAAAGAAAAAGAAAAAAAAACTTTAAAAATGTAAAAAAAAGAAAAGAAAGAAAGAAAACCCCCAGCCATTTAGTTGTTATCTAATCCAAATGAAATTAATTAAATTATGCCCCCAAGACCCCCAATTTGGTGGTCACAAATGGTATTTTGTAATTTTTTGGGGGAAGGATATGGCTTGTTTTGACCATTATATTAGTACCGGTACTGTAATAGTACATTGTTATTTATTTTGATTGTCAGTGGCCACACTGCCACTGTTTCTTACCTCAGACTGTTATTGTCTTAAGTGTGTTCACTGGCTGCTGATATCGTTAAGCTACTTTTTAAAATATTGAAAAAGGTTAGTCTGGAGCCCTGTAGCGCGTACGTAGAGGGGGGCCCTTGGAGCTTCAGTGCCCAGGGGCCCTCAGAGGTGGTAATCCTGGCCTGCTCTCTCTCTCTCTCTCTCTCTCTCTCTCTCTCTCTCTCTCTCTCTCTGTCCACAGTCACAGTAAAATCCTCAATGTTAACTTATCTTTATGAAAAATGTTCATTTAATGTACCAAATGGACCCGTAAAAGGTATATTAGCTAACTCTCAAGAGTTAAATGAACACTGGGGATTATTGTGTAGTTGGGTTGCATACTGTAGCCTATATCACTAGTAAGACACCTCAGGGCGACAAGCGACCTCGCCCTTTTGCACCACAGTGATGTGGACATCAGTGATGTGGTCATCACAGGGATCTCCATAATATGGGCATAAAAGGGATTTGTTCCCCCTGGCATCACAGGGATCTCTCTAACAGGGCATCATTAATATTGATGACATCAGGGAACTCCATATATGGGCATCAAAGGGATTCTGTTAGTGTGACATCACAGCAAAGCCAGAGCGTGAGAGTGGCAAACCCATTCTGGCAGAGTGGTTCCCCTGACATCACAGTGACATCAGAGCATGATGACATCATGATGACACAATTTTACGGTCTATGGTTTGCCCACAGACTGTTTCTCACTGTAAACTGCGACCTTCGGTCGCAACAACTAGGGCTGGTTAATTAATACAATGATTAAAAGAGCACAGAAGACTAATCGACCAAAGTCTTATTGACCACTTAAACCTATTTTATACATAGCCATTCAAGGGTGCTGCGAAAAAAGCGAATGTAAGCTCATTATCCTCATGCAACGTGTTGTGAGCTTGCAGAACTGCTATTTTGTTTTTAACTCATTTACTACCAATGACGGGATATGAAAACTGGGATATGGCGAGTAATTTGGTTAAATATTCCAGTAGTACATGAGTTAAAAGAGGATGTTTTCCTCCAAAAATGTATATATATATATATATATTATGAATCGATTCACTCGATCCATTCGATCAAACCGTTACAAAACTTGCAACCATTTTTGTCACAGTTCCTACATTCTGCCTCTTTCAGTTAGTTTTTCTCTGTTATAGTGAGTAGCCATACAGTATCGTGCTCAGAAAATAACGTGTGCTTGTGTTCTTTTTTGTTTGGCCAGGCGTTTGTTGCCCCCCTAAGCTTGATGCTCTGGTCGGCAGCCCCTAAAGCCAGGCCTGTGTGCGTGATGCACAGGCAGGCACGCACGCTTGTGCGTGTGCATGTGCGTGTGTGTGTGTGTGTGTTCAGTAGAGAGCTCGTGCTGTGTGTGTCTGCGCTCTGCGTGTACCATGCTCTGTCACAGTGAAGGTGTTTCATTATCATTTGCTAACACAAGCAGCAGGAGAGTGGATATGTGCGTGTGTGCGTGCGTGTGTGCGTGTGTGCGTGCATGCGTGCGTGTGTGCGTGCGTGCGTGTGTGTGTGTATGTGCGTGTGAGTTAGTGAGGCAGACAGACGTATACAGACAGGCTGGGAGATAAAAAACAGACAGCGATAGAGAGTGTCAGACATCTAACCTTTTAACATTCAAGCTTCGGTTCTGCCATGCGGAACTGAGAACTTTACAAACAAAAGATTAAAAGCACAGTCATGTTCACTCTGCTTTGGACTGACTGACTGACTGACTGACTTACCCTAGCAACAAACCATAGATATATCATATATCTATATAGAGAGTCAGAGAAGGTCATAAAAATAGAAAAACATAGCTGATCTACAAGCTCATTGTTCGGCAAATCTCCTGAAAATCTACTGTCTTGCCAATGGCATGACGTGTGAGGTTTTGAAATGGCACATCTGTATGTTGTTTGGGGTGAGAAAACAATGTTGCATTAAGCCATACATCTGGGGACCCTCCAAAATAATTTGAGGACCTCCCTTGGTGTCCCGACCCCCAGTTTGGGAACCTATAGGCTGCAATGCCAGCCTGAGTGTGTCACGTGTTCGAATCCTGTTCCCTAAGACCGTTGCTGTGTGTCACTCCCATCTCTCACCCCATTTCCTGTCAGACTAATGTAGAATAAAACTTTAAAAAAAAAAGAAAAAAAAGAAAAGAAAATCAACAAACTAGTCAAAGTTTCCAAAGAGTCCCTCCAGTCTATGGGATCGACAAAGCTTGCACTAAAAGAACAATGGCAGACTGTCACGGTCATTATTTTGCCTGTACAGTCCAGTAAAAAAAAGGGGGGAAAAAATCTGCCCGATGTTGATTAATTAATAAAACATGTTTTTTTTATGATAATAAGAAATCTCCATACAAGGAAACAATTGCTACATGGTTGAAACCCCAAAGAAACAATTGCTACAGTACGTGGTTGAAACCCTGATCAATAATGTCTGCTTGGTGGAGTGGCAGAGCGTCATTGCATCCCGTATCAGTCGTTTCAAATTCTAAAACGGCTCGTTCCATTCCTTGATTCTGATTGGCTGGTTGCCATGGTATACCTGAGACTATAACCCACACCTTGAATCAGTTTATATCAAAGCCAGGTGTGTTATTTCTTTCCACTGTGCCGTGAGGCTGAACTAGAGAAGCGAGCGTTTGATTTCCTCTCAAATCCTGCCGTGCGGGTGCTTCTAAGCACCGCCCGCATGCATAGGACAGTGACTGAATGGCTCCGGGCGGGGTTGTAGAGGCAACAAGTGTTGTTTCCCTATTTTTTTGGCAAAAAGAATGACGTGACTTTGTAAACACACACTGGCTTCCGTAAGTCCCGTTTGTGGCTGGTAAACGCAAGGACATGTCTCTTCCTGGTGGCGGAGAAGTGTACTTTCTTCTTTAAATAATGCAATGCTATGATTTTCATGTTGCAATATTGTGACCGTTTTAGAAAAGCAATAAGCCACGCGAGGCTTGTGGTTACCGGGGTAGTATACACCGGCTGAGAGGGTCGGAAACACTCGGCTGCGCCTTGTGTTTCCCAACGCCTCTCAGCCGGTGTATACTCCCCCGGTAACCACTCGCCTCTTGTGGCTTATTGCTTTATTAAGCTGTTATAATTTGTGGCCGTTGCACACTTTATTGTCAAGAACAACCATTTCTGGTGCAGTCTGGGCAGGAGCGGTCTCATAGCAGGTAGAAGTGTAACATGGATGGAGAAAGTTAAAGAAAAAGACGCCAAAACAAAAAAGAAACATTTTTGGGCTACTGCAAATTGCCTCCTTTGTGGCAGGAGGCCCAATATATACATATATAATTATGTGTATGTGTGTGTGTTTTTCTTTTCTGTCTTTCCATTCTTTCTTTACCTTTCTACCTCAACAAAATGTGCACTGGACCCGTGGAAGAGACCACGCAAACACCAGTATGTGGCGCCGCCTCCACCAAGTGCACCTTAAACATACTAAGCTATATTCACTATAAACACATTTTATCAGCTATAAACACACAGAGAGGGATGGATGAAGTTGTCGAAGAGAGACAAGACTATGTCAGCTGTCTTTTTGTGAAAGCATAAAGGCCACGATTCTGGACATAAGGGCAAGTTTTGTTGAGGAGAGGAGAGGAGTAGGCCTCCTCCCTCCAGCTGCGGGGAAGACAGATGATAGATTCCAGACGGGGGAAGTTGATAATGGTTGTCAAGAAATGGGAGCCGGTCAGAAGAGATGGCCTGGCAGACGGAGGAGATGATAGGGTTCATATAGCAGGAAGAGCTAGCACAGCTGGGGTTTTTAGGACCGCTTCTTTATTAGCCGAGCCCCAAAGAGATTGCACACAGTGAAAATCCTCGGCTAGGGTTAATTCGTCCTTTTGGAAACTCTGAGACTAAATGTAACCAAGTGGATTCTTTAGAATACAGACTCTTTAGATAGCATGTTTTTGTTTCTTATAAGGTTTTTACTGAATAGGAGCTTGGTGTTTTCATTAGATTAGTCTACTATTTCTATGCATTTGATGTATTGATGTTGATGTACTGATGTATACCTTACTTATTGTAAATCGCTCTGGATTAAGAGCGTCTGCTAAATGCCTAAATTGTAAATTGTGAATTGTAATATTATGTGGATGTATTACTCCTGGTTGTGCACATGTGCTGTACATTATATATACTGTATATCGTTTGAGCTGTTTCTATCCTATATGCTTGTTCCCTTTGACTCCATCTCTGTTCTCCTCTTTTCAAATCACAACACACCAGTGGGTCTCAAAGTGCCCTTGAGGGGGTTCCAAATGGCTCCTTATGGGTCTGTAACTCTGAGAGTGTACAAATGGAACCAAATGAACCATGTCTCAGCATACAATAATCACTGACTCACCATCGGCCATCATCATCTTTCAGTTGCCACGACAATGCCTCAACAAACCCGCATCCCATTGGCCGGTGCGCTGCTGAGGAGTGCTATTATTATTATTACTACTACTACTATTTTTCCTTTTCTGGTCTTTCAATCTGCCAGACTAAATTACTTTCCTGATTAATTTCCCATTCTGTGGGTGTGCGTGCGCATGCTTGTGCGTGCGTGCGTGCGTGCGTGCACAAGCATGCACATGCACACACACAGCGCTGTCAGTGCTGTCAGTGCATTAGAGGAACCGCCCTATTCATTTCTCCCATTAGCTGCCGAAATGGGAGAGATTGTGCGCTTTTCATCTCCATCATCAGTCATTCAGCTGTCACAGCTCTTCCTGGATGAGGAGTTATGAAAAATGATCACATTGACTATAAGGGCACAGACAGTCAATAATATTTACTATCTATCGTCACCGTCGGCTGCCTGGAAACCTTGTACTGTATTAATGTATGTCCCAAAGAAAAGAAAAAAGTGCAGTACTGCATTTCATTAGTGTAAAAGTAAAAGTATCAATACCAACGCCAGTATTGATACTTTTGAAAGTCCGGTGGTAGCCTATAACAAAATGTACTTGAGTGGCATGAAAATGCACTTATTTGTGCCAAAAGTAGAAGTACTTATTATGCAGAATGTACCGTTTCACAAGGTATCTATAATGTATTAAAATCTTTTGAAAGTAGCAGATCTACGGGCTCCCAAATAGGGCTGAAGTAATGTGTGTTTTGTAATAATATTTCAAGTCTAAAGTAACTAATGTTTTCAAATAATTCTTGTGGAGTAGGCTAGTAAAGTAAAAGTATTGAAAATTGGAAATAGGCCTACTCAATATTAATTAAACACACCCACAGACACACGCAACCACGCGTGTGTACTGTATGTGCATGCGTGTGTGTGTGAGAGAGAGAGAGAGCGAGAGAGCATATATCTGCTGTTAAGGTATTGGTATCCATGGATACCACAGAAACAGAGTTTTGAATGTTTGGCTGCATATTGGTCTAATCTTGCACACGTGCGTGTTTGTGTGTGGGTGAGTGTGTGTATGTGGAAACAGCAGCCTGTGGTGGAGTTGAAGTAAAATGATTGAAAATGGGAAATACTAAAAGTAAAGTATAAATACTATTGTATTTTTAAGTACTGTACTTAAGTGAATGTAGGCTGAATTAAGTTACTTTAGACGAGTGTTTACACCGCAGCTGATGGCGGTGGCGCCCTCTCCAGGGTGTCGCTCAGGAACTCGGTCTATAAGGAATCTCTACAATCTGCGAGCGCGCACGCACGCACGCACGCACGCACGCACGCACGCACGCACGCACGCACGCACGCACGCACGCACGCACGCACGCACGCACGCACGCACGCACGCACGCACGCACGCACGCACGCACGCACGCACGCACGCACGCACGCACGCACGCACGCACGCACGCACGCACGCACGCACGCACGCACGCACGCACGCACGCACGCACGCACGCACGCACGCACGCACGCACGCACGCACGCACGCACGCACGCACGCACGCACGCACACACACACACACACACACACACACACACACACACACACACACACACACACACACACACACACACACACACACACACACACACACACACACACACACACACACACACACACACACACACACACACACACACACACACACACAGTTCTCTTCTCTCAGACAGGAATGAATTGCAATGGAATGAAAAAATAACAAGTGATGTTCAAGGACAAAGTGTAATTGCATGCACAGCAAGAGTAGAGTTAAAGCCGACAGTAAAGGTTAAATGTGCAGCAACAATGAAAGAATGTAAGAAAAGAAGTATGTAAGTGAACAACAACACCCAGTGTGAAGTGAGCAGTGCATTTGTTTTGTTCATTTCATTAAGCCAGGGGAACAATGTTAAATCCCCATTCACTTCAAGGCTGTTCAATAACGACCCACTTGAAGGTACAGGTCACTCAGCGGCATTGCAGCCTTTTGAGGCTGTGCTCATATACAGACATTATGGACATACAGACATACTGTACAGGCACGTGCACACATAGACATCAAAGGGGCATGAGCCCCTGCCCCTTTATCCGTCTGCAAAAAGTGCCCTCTCCAGACCATGAATGCAGTTTTTACTATGGTGAAAGAAATGCAAATGCCTCCTTTCCATGACCATACCTGAAATTCATACCCTTACGCCATTATCTCCATATTGACTTGATTATATGCTTAGTTCAGCGTGGTATCAAGCACTGAAAATAGCCGACCTCCATGTGAGCTTGGAGGTCTGCTAATTTCAATATTTCCACCAAAAGGCCCTAAGGAAAAAAAAGGAACAAGTGGAAGAGCTGGGAGAAAACCTGTGATGGAGGAGGAGGTGGTTGCAGTGTGGGTGGGGGTAGGTAGGGGTGGGGTGGCGGACAGGAGGCTCCAGATGGGAGGTTTTGCGTTGCCGGGGCAGGTTGCCGAGGAAGTCATTAAGCGGCCATTTCATCTGCGTCTGCTTGGCGAGAGAGGATTCTAATTGCATCTGAGGAGAGGAGAGCAGAGCTGCCCGACCACATTTACATCAAACATAGCAGACACCACAGACCACCCCTCCTCTCATCCCTCCTTCCCTCCCTAACACACTCTCTCTCTCTCTCTCTCACACACACACACACACACACACACACACACACACACACACACACACACACACACACACACACACACACACACACACACACACACACACACACACACACACACACACACACACAATCATGTAATCCCCCACTATTCTTGAACTCTTTCCCTTATCTCACTTTCATTCTCTCTCTTTTTCTTTTCTCGATCTCTTCATCTTTCTTTGTTTCATTTACTCTGCGGCTTGGCTCTACCTTTTCGTTGTCTTCATCTTCTGTGCTCCACCGCCCCCCCCCCTCTCTTTCTCTCGGTTTTGTTTCTTTGTATGTTGCTTTCATTCAATCTATCACTATATCTATCTCACTGCAATAAAACGTTGTATGCAGAATGTCCCGTTTCACAAGCTATCTAAACTAAAGTGTATTAAAGTATTTTGAAAGTAGCAGATCTACAAGCTCACAACGCATCGCAAACAGGGCTGAAGTGGTTACTGTATGTTCTGCGTGTGTGCGTGCATGCTGCATAAACACACTGAATATCTCCGACACTAAAGATTCTCCGTATCACCGCAGAGAGAAGATGTCGGACTTTGTTACAGTAGGTCAGGGGTGTCCAAACCTTTTTCAAAGGGGGCCACGTTAGAAAATATTAAAACACCAAAGGCTATCTTCTGACATAATGTACTTTTGGGCCATAACAAAGTCACATACATAAATGGTAAATGGTAAATGGTGCATTTATATAGCGCTTTTAATCCAAAGCGCTTTACATAGATTGTGCATTACATTCACCCATTCACACACACATTCATACACCGGTGGCGGAGGAAGCCATGCAAGGCACCAACCTACTCACCGGAGGCAATTACATATACCTCACACTTTTCTTTTTCTTTTTTTTAAATATCCTCATCAATATTTAATATGAATGGTTTTTTGTCAGGTATCTACTCTGAACAAAACACAAATAAAGACTTATTTCACATTAAAATGAAACCGGATGCAAGGTAAAAAATACTATAAAATAGCCTTTCTTTGACCCCTTCAGAACGAGACAACCGGGAACAAGGAATCCTGATAAATTATACTCTGGGAAAATATTCTTGATTGACGGTGATGGCGGGCTGTTTATAATACAATTTAGGAATGAAGCCGGGCCGTATAAAATGTGTCTTCTGTCCGCATTTGGCCACGGGCCACACTTTTGACACCCCTGCAGTAGGTGGATCAGGAGAAGAGAAGAGAAGAGAAGAGAAGAGAATTATCCAGAATGTCTTTTGGCTTCACCTGTGATATCGTTAAAACCACATTAACAGTGCCATTCATTGAACCCTAGAGCACACACAGGGAAAACATAATACAGAGATCCACACACAGATACAATTACTTCAGTTCCAGTCCCAGTCCATGAGGGTGCCATGATTAGTCCGATGGAAGGAATGGAAGACCTTATGAATCACCAACCAATGCTCCGAATACTCTATTTGGAGTCCACTTTGGAGTTCAATTAACACTAAGGATTTTAACACTAAGGATTATAAATGCCAGGGTAGTGAGGTATTGTAGCAATTCCCGGACACCTGCAATTCTAAATAGAACAGACGAATGAAACAATCATGAACAAAACAAGCATACAGTATGTGTCATTTTAGAGTTTAGCTATATTTATTTTATTTTTCCAGAACAAAACCACCTTGAGACCTCTCTATTACGAGTGTGAACTGGCCAAGAGAAGAGGCAAATAAATGTTACACAGCTTCCAATAACAACAAATACAGACATACATATCCGTAAAGTCAACACCCACTACTTAGGAAGCTCAAGGAGAAACAGAGAATCTAAAACGTCAACAATATAAAAATAATATAAAACTAAAGAACAACAACAATTTCTACTAAACTAATATAAAACTAAGAGCAACAACATTTGCTACACGTCAAAGCAGGAATAAAATGTCTGGGAAGTGTGCCCATGGCAATCCTTTTAAAACTCACTAGAGGGTCTTGTACGAGTAGGGGTGAATATAATGCACATCTATGGAAAGTGCCTTGGATAAAGGCGCTATATATAATGGCACCATTTACCATTTACCAATAGGCTACTGCACATGACTTGCACCAATACTCCCTAATTGGGAGATAAGCGACCATCAGGTTGCTTGTATACACAAATTGGCCTGTAAGTGGCATTAAAAGCAACCTCATGGTGGCGCTAGAAGAGGGGCATGTGAGAAATCAGGGGCAGTGGGTGTGGTTTGCCAGCCAAGGAGTTTGTGTGAAAAGTTTGGCATGGATTGGGGCAACGGTGGCGGAGATAAGAGTAGGGGCTAAAGTGTGATGTGATGATGTGACGGACAGACAGACAGACAGACGGACAGACGGACAGACAGACAGACAGACAGCTGGTGGAGGTTTTGATAAGCTCACAAGGTGTCGCAATGCAACGTATCGTGAGCTTGTGGATCTGCTACTTTCAGAAAAGTTTGGAAAATGTCTTTGAGATTTTCACATATACATAGGGACGCCAGTTTGAGACAGAGTGAAAATTGGGACACGGTTCAATTCAATTCAATTTAAAGGAGCTTTATTGCCATGGGAAATCGTAAGTTTTAAGTTGCCAAAGCACACATCAACCGCATTACTGGCGATACGGATGTTGTGACAAAAAGAGTTAAACGGGCGACGTATCGGTTTGGCTCTTCATGAAATGCACCTGAAGTCCTCATTAGTAACTTGAGCTCACGGGAGAGGTAGAGGAGGAGAGATCCTTTTGTTCCCAGGCATCTCTCCAAACCTATTTCCTTCTCTCATTACCCCCCGTGACCCCCTCTCCCTCAAGGTGGGAAAACTGGATGTGTCCAAGTTGGCAGCGGTCTAATCATTGTGTGCTCCGTGTTTGTTAGATCAAGAGCCGTACGCGTCGACTCCACTGTTCTGCTACTACCAGGGTCGTGTCACAGTCAATCTGTAACAATCAAAAGGTTACATCAAGTACACGCTGAAGTCTTAACGGGCTGTCCACGTACCGAGAAGGATGAATGTAACTAAAGATATCCTTTTAAAACCGATCAAGGCCCGAGGTCGGTTCTACAAAATGCCTTCTAAATCAGTTAGTTCTCACACTTTAAAGATACAACAAAAAACAACACATGAACATATCGTCACTGTCAGGCAGAAACCTTGTATCTCCAAGTTTCAAATGTGTACCTATTTTATGGCCCTGCTTCACCATACAAGACTGTCGCACAAAACTAGTGAAAATTAGCACGGATTAGGGTGGCAAAATAATGGTTATCTGGAAACATGGATGAACAGTAAGATGGTCTGGTTGCCCTGGGAACCAGACTAATTAAGTCCAGCTGCTATACAGTTTATTATCATAATTTTTAAGCAATAAATGTGTGCAATTCCAGCCCTTGCCAAAGTCACTGATGGATGAGTCGCAACTGTGTCTGTGTAAATCGGTGTTGTTACGAATGATGTCAACGGTTTGTGTTTGTGACTAGAGCTTTGGTCA
>NC_137832.1:53082052-53097818 GCF_963921795.1 Nannobrachium achirus
TGATTTGATTACTAAAATAACAAGGAAAACTATTTGAAAGTTTGGCTTAAACATGTTTTGTTGACTTTGGTTAAAAGTTCCCAATAGGATCAGTGCATAACTGTGGCGCCACTTCTCCCTCCTGTTAAATGCAATTCCATTTCACTTATATAACCTTTTACGTTAGAGAGAGTCCCACACTCCCCTCCCCCCTCTACTGTGACAGTGGCCATGACACACGCTGCACCATTTTTAATGGTAATCCCTGCATACCATCAAAGAGAGAGAGAGAAGAGTATAGGGGAGGTGTGATTGTTACAGTATAATCCCCTGGGGGATCCCTAATGGAGAAAGTGAATGAGAGCAGAGGATTAGGGTCCTCGTGACGGCCCATATATCCTGTAATTAGCCCGTTAACAGCCTCTGTGATGGCGGGATTATCCGCGACTTAACGCCCAAGACTTGACAGAGGCTACACATGACTGACGCCCCGCGCTGCTATACATGCGTGCGAGAGAGAGAGAGAGAGAGAGAGAGAGAGAGAGAGAGAGAGAGAGAGAGAGAGAGAGAGAGAGATAGAGAGAGAGAGAGAGTGGTGGATGGAGAGGGCGGGAGCGATGGGCATTTTTTTCACGATAAATTAAATTCCACAATACGATTATCGTGAGTGCTTTTTTATAACGATAAACGATAATAATCCCTAGGAGAGAGGACACAATGAGACAGAGAAGGTATAGGAGAAGATGAATGGATGCAAATAAGGTGAGGAATGGACACAGGTAAAGTACTCAACCCCAGTACTTGAGTCAAATTATAGATACTCCTGGTCAAACATAACTACCATAGGCCTACAAGCAGTTGTGGGGAGAAGAAGGTAAAAGTCCAGAATTCTACATTTACTTGAGTAAAATACAAAAGTATTGGCATCAAAATGTACGTAACGTACCAAAAGTAGAAATAAATGGTAAATTGTGTATTTATATAGCGCCTTTATCCAAGGCACTTTACATAGATGGTGCATTACATTCACCCATTCACACACACATTCATACACCGATGGCTGAGGAAACCATGCAACCTGCTCATGGGAGCAATTAGGGGTTCAGAGTCTTGCTCAAGGACACTTCGACACCGACTCTGGGGGAGCCCAGGATTGAACTTGGAACCTTCTGGTTGTCATGCGGCCGCTCTACCCCTGAGCCACTGCCGAAAGTACTCATTATGCAGAGTGTCCCGTTCCACAAGTTTTCAAACTAATTAAATGTTGTCTATAAACATCTTTTGAAAAACTCATGGAGAAACAAGCAGAAGAAAGAAGGCTGTTATTGTGCGAAAGAGCATGAAAGCGATATATTTACAAAGTGCAACGTGAGCAAAACGGAGCAATTACACTCTCCCTGTCATATCCCAACAACCAGGAAGCCTGAAGTTGTATCAGCGATACTAGCCATTCTTAACATGTTCTTTATTCAGGCTATATAACTGACAGTGCAGGCATTGAGCAAATGTTATCCAGACGCCAAAAAAGTCGGCATGTTTAATGTCACTATTGAAACCAAAGCATGGCCTTGTTCAACACAGTGACTGGAACCAAACACTGTAATGTGGGACAACGGTGGAAAAGAAAAGGCATCTCTCAAACAACTTGCAGATGGATAAAGACTGCGTTTGATTTGTGCAAAATGGACAATCTACAAGTTCACAATGTGTTGCGATGAGACGCATTGCGAGCTTGTGAGCAGATGCACTTATCTTCCAAACCCACGAGCGAAAATCCACCACATGTGCTCCGCTAGCTGCTTCCAGCCTCCCACGTCTCGTATCCCCTCAGGGTACCCATCGGTGCGAGACACAATTTGGAGCCTCGCGCTGTTCAATTATCAGCCTCATGATGGTGTTTGTGTGGCTGTTTTTTATTGTAAGTTCAAAAGAGCGCATGTCGGAGAGCTACAGGCCAGATTTGTTGCTTTTTGTGTTTGAGGTGTACAACACTGCTCTCACGCAAAGTCACAAACAACCAAGGATGTTTGCATATGTGCTTTGTTTTGCATTACACAGCCTGATATCCGTAAAATGTGGCATCTGCTACGTCTGACGCCTGTGATGTTTATTAGAACGGCATCCATATTTTACAGTGGAACATATTGCGCCGGCCCTCCTGTTGGCTCTGCTTCACTTGAACCCCTGGTTTGTTTGCAGTCACGCCAATTCACATTCTTTCAGACTCAAAACACCTGGTAGAATAAAAAACAAGCGCATTTGCAGTTCATGCAGCGAGAAAGATCAATGCACATTCACACAGTTGCAAAATGATCATATTTTCAAAGGAAAAGTCTGTCTTTTATCATCATGGGCCCTATTCCTGTCCAGACTAATCCATGTACAGAAAAATAAACCAATGGTCAGTGGTGAGAGAGACACTCACCGCCCCATGCTGTCAAATACAATCTGATGGTACCAGATCAGTCAGTACTTTTTTTTCTTCTTTTTTAGCTGAACTCTATATACAGTATCTCTATATGGTACTGTACTGTACTTGCTGACTGCTGATTACGTGCACTGGTAAACAAAGTATTCAACCTCTGCACTTGAGTCAAACTATAGACACCAGTTCGCTCTGAAAGGTGTTTCTTTATACCGCAAGCTGTGAGAATGAGGCAACAATTATATGAATAGTTTGATGGAAAATATCTAAGATGAATTTTCAGATGTAGTTGATTCATCCTGCAGTCACCACCTTCAGTCTTTGTGGGATGTGTTACTAGACACCTTTACAAACACACCTGAAGAAATGTTTTGGTAAGGAATTTATTCCAGGATTTGACACTATTTCTGAAGATATCCCCTGACTGATAGTATTATTCTGTGGGGAACATGAGCCAAAAATAGCCGATCTGCAAGCTCACCACCAATGTCCTTGAGGGGGGACAGGTGATCCCCAGCTAAATAATGGAGAGTTGGGAACCAAAATCAGCATTATTTAATTTACCAAAAGTCTACACAAAATAGAGAATACAGAAGCATTGCTATTTTGATCAACGTGTGCCTGTTATCTCTCCTTTGGCAACACATCACCACAGGCACAGCATGGAATTGTGGACAAAATAGTACCCAACGATAACAAAATATTCTAGGATTTGGGTCAGAGAGGCTAAATCTCATCTCATGGTGGTCCGTGGCTAAAATGTCGAATAAATAATGGAGCTTGATGTGAAAAGAGTTGAAGACCACTGATCTAGAGGCTTTCGGTGGTTAAAATAAACACGCAGGTTTTGCTTGTAAATCTTTGTTTTTGGCAATTAAATTCTGATTACTTTAATCTCGCTGCACGTAATCCATTCTTATAAAGTCCTGTTCCACGGCAAGGCGCTATCTGTCTGTCTGCGCATCTCTGATTAACGCTCTCCTCCTCATTACACTGGGACAGTACAACTCTGCCTGTTCCTGGCAACGCTCAAAGAAATAATGGCTTAATTAAAGTGTGTGACATCTTCCGTCAAAGCCCCCTAGGAGTGTTTCCGGGACCCCGTTTGGAGAGCCGATGCTCAACACCTGCTGTTTTTGTAATCAGCTCTCCTCCAAAGACTGTTATGCTGCGGGCCTCTTATCCCCCGCGGGCCAATTAGAAGTCTCCCAAGCCCAGCCGTTGCCTTGTTCCTCCGAAGTTCTTCTGACCAATGACAGATGGCCACACGCAGGAAACAACAGCCGACAACAATGCGTATATACGGTCGCCAAAGTTCCAGATCATTTACGGACGGATGGGGAGAGGAGAGAGAGCGAGAGAGAGACAGAGAGAGAGAGAGAGAGAGAGAGAGGGAGAGAGAGAGTACTGAGAGAATGTACTGGAAGAAGAACTCAGATGTTTTACTTAAGTACTAGAAGAGTAGTGATACCACAATATATTACTGTTACAAGTAAAAGACCTGTATTCAAAATTATACTTCAGTAAAAGTACAAACGTGTACTTACAATACTGTAAAAGTCTTTCTCGAGCAAGAGACATTGCAGTATTGATACTCTTATTTAAGTAAATCATTTAGACGTGAGTACTTTTACCACCGCTGAAGAGGAGACAAGACAAGCAGAGCAGAGACAGATGGAGAAATAAAAGTACAGTTACCACACTGTAAAGCCCTGGGCGTTATTTGAACCCTGCTTAGAGTAAAAACTGGACCCTTATGATACACAGCTTGTCTGGTGTCTTTATGCAACGAGCCAAACAGTTCTGTGGCTGTGATATGACACCTGCTGAACACACTGTATTAATGGACATCACACTGCGAGCCGAGCCTCAGCCGCTCTGCTGTGTGCGCACGAGTAGACACAGAAAACCACAGCGGAAAAGAAAAGCCTGCCAGAAGAAATGCTCGTGCCTCGATTCATGCCAGTGGTTCTCAAAGTGGGGTCCGCTGAACCCCCGGGAGTCCTGGAAACTGTGCCAGGCGCCGGTCCCCAGCGAAATGTGTTCATAAAAGCATCACCATCACTTTAACTGACATTAACCTTGTTTTATACTTTTGTCGAATTGACAAATGACGGACCTACAAACTCACAACGACGCATTGAAGATGTGGTGTTTTTTGGGGACAAATTTAGAAAAATCTTTGATTTAGATATGTTCTCGTATGGGGGTCGGGTCCCTGGCACAAAGTCTTGTCAGATGAGGGGTCCACGGTCCCAATATCAATTTGGGGGTCCTTGACATGAAAATGTTTAAGAGCCACTGCCTCAAACTACTATTCAAAGAGGAAGATTCCAATGCACGGGTTACACTGGCTCTGGGAGTTCAAAATATGAAATCACAAACTGGTGAGACAACCGTGTCAGCTTTTAATAAGTAATTTAAAAAACAAAGAAAAACAAAAAAAAAAATATCACCGTTTGCTGTTTTGTTCTCTCTGCAATAGACTATAGATGTATCATGTGAAGAACACCCATGGGTATCAGTTGTTTGTGGAGCTTTTTATCTCCACCATGTGCAAGTTTCACAGCGTTTAAGTTTGTTTGTTCTAGTCAGCCGGGAATGATCAAAAAATAACAGAACTGGCTAATTGGTTCCGTTGAGTGAGGCGAGATGAATGGAAATGCAAAGAAAAACAGCGTCTAGTCTGAACCGAACGCTTGCTATTATTATTCTCAGAGGGAGGGGCAGCGCCGCTAGCACAGCACCGGTAAATATTTGAGAGGATTTCTGATTCTGCGAGTTTTTTACACCAGTTAAAGGGATATTCCACTTTCAAAAACACTTTTTGTCATTGTATGGTCTAATCAGGCTTGTATGAACACCCTGAACAGTTTTCAATTAGCTTGATTCAGTAGTTAGATATTTGATGTAAAAGTTACCAGGCCCGACACGCCCATGCCTCTCCCCACACACACTCATTGTAACTTCAAACTCCATTTTAACCATGATAGATTCATTAAAAATACCCATTATTTTTTCTGGTGACTCATAATACCCTCCTAGTACGTGAGCAGGCCGTGTTTTTTCCATAACGTTTTACATGTCTTTTTTTATATATTTTTATTGTATTTAATTTTTTCCATTTTCACAAAGAATTATTAAAAATACATGAAAAACGTTATGGAAAAAACACGGCCTGCTCACGTATTAGGAGGGTAGTTTGAGTCACCAGAAAAAATAATGGGTATTTTTAATGAATCTATCATGGTTAAAATGGAGTTTGAAGTTACAATGAGTGTGTGTGGGGAGAGGCCCTGGGCCTGGAGGTCCAGATAACTTTTACATCAAATATCTAAATACTGAATGAAGAAAACTAAAAACTGTTCAGGGTGTTCATACAAGCCTGATTAGACCATACAATGACAAAAAGTTTTTTGAAAGTGTAATATCCCTTTAAGCTCCACACTTCCCACACAGCATTTGGACATGCATGTATAGCAGGGATTCTGCCATTCATCTCTCTCTCTCTCTCTCTCTCTCTCTCTCTCTCTCTCTCTCTCTCTCTCTCTCTCTCTCTCTCTCTCTCTCTCTCTCGGGAATCTGGGTCTGTCCGTCTAGACAGCTGACTGGCTCTCCGTCTGGCTGGGATGCTCGCTGCATGCCGTCACCATGTCTGTCTGTCTGTCTGTCTGTCTGTCTGTCTGTCTGTCTGTCTGGCCGTCTGTCTTCACCAGTCTGAAGCCTTTCCGTCTCCCCTGGGATTTCTACCTCCACTCCACGACGACAACAAACAGACAAACAAACAGGTGTAAAATTGTCCTTGGCTGAGATAGGAAGTCTTCCGGCTACACATATACATCCAGAGACGTGCAAAGAATGTTAGAGAGCCAGGGGTTGAAATGTTTATACAGTAAAGGCCTTTTGGTGGAAATATCAAAAATAGCTGACCTCCTTGCTCACAACGCGTCGCGCTGCGACGCATTGTGAGCTGCATTCAAGTTCAGGAGAGTTTGGACAAGGCAATTCTCTGTATGGCATACGGCATTTGCATTTCTTTCACCATAGTAAAAACTGCATTCAGGGTCTGGCGAGAGGGCACTTTTTACAGACGGGTAAAAGGGCAGGGGCTCAAGCCCCCTTTGATGTCTGTGTGTGCATGTGCCTGTATACACCCCTACATCAGCAAGCCTGCCAGAGCATGAGGACCAGGATTGAAGTTTCACAAGCAGTTTTATTCAGGCTTTGAATACAGACGATGAGGAAACATCAGTGGCATAAAGTAACTAAGTACTATACTGTACATTTGGAGTTACTTTTACTTTACTGGATTATTTCCAATTTTTGATACTTTTACTTCTGCCTACTCCAATACATCTTTGAGGAAAATATTGTACTTTTAAGGCCATGGCTACACGGAGCTGGATTTTTCATATATCCCGGTTTTTCAGATATCCACATAGAAAAATATCTAGGTCCACACTGAGCTGGAAATTTCATATATCCCGGTTTTTCAGATATCCACATAGAAAAATATCTAGGTCCACACGACAAAGATATCTAGGTCTAACAAGCACACACACAGTAAAGTCTTCAGAGATATCCGGGTTCCCTGTCTACACGGATCCAGTGAATCGGATATTTTTCAATCTCTCCACTTATTTATCCGGTTTAAAAAATATCCAGCTTCGCGGTCGAAATATCCAGCTTCATGTGGCTGCAAGCCCCAACAGCACAAAAAATGTTCTAGCTTCAGAAATATCCAGCTCCGTGTAGCCATGGCCTAAGGCTCTTGCATACTCCAGGTGAAGTGATAGATCTTCAATTTTTGTAGGTGATGAGCAATCACCTTTTTAGGTGATGAGCTATGACCTTTTCAGGTGATGTCGGAAAGCAAAAGCAGAGATGTGTCGGGGTTCACCGCGGTGAATGACGTTATGTTGTAGTTTTAGAAAACCCTGGACTATGAATGAGCCTTTACTCCACTACAATTATTTGAAAACTTGAGTTACTAGTTACTTTGCAGATACATTTTGATATCATATGTATATATAAACCATACATGAGGATTATGTCCAGGTACGGCTGTCACCTCTGTCTCTCTGTGCGCAACAGAACAACCTCACTTCTCAAGTCACCTTGAATGTAAGTGGCCAGATGAGCAGGCAGGCAGACAAAGAAACTAAAGGTAGGGGAGGGCCAAGATCAAGTGAGGTAGGGAACGCACTAATAGAGGCAGAGCGGGCGAGGGAAGCAGGGGGAGATGACTAACTAAGGGAGTGAATTGGAAATTAAAGAGCGGAGAGCAATCTGCATCAGGGCCGGTCCCTGGCAGCCAAGATCAATGTCAACCCCAGAGAGAGAGAGAGAGAGAGAGAGAGAGAGAGAGAGAGAGAGAGAGAGAGAGAGAGAGAGAGATGTAGAAAAAAGACCATATGCCCCTGTTACATGTGTTAAAGATGTACGTCCTGTGGATACCAAATTCCCATCTTTGCCAGGCGAGTTATTGATGAAAAAAGAATTAAAGAAATTGCTGATTTGTTTACATTGATGAATGACAAAAGAAAAGTTTGTTTGTTTTGTAGTTGGTTCGGCTGCCTATTAGTCCGATGTCGCAATAGTCGTTTTATAGTATTAGTAATCAATGTTAGGGATATGCATAGTTTTTGTTAGGGGTTATAGCCTACTTGAATGTGTGTGTACAGAACAATGGGCCGTCGGACTAAAGGGAAAGGAAGGAAGGAAGGAAGGAAGGAAGGAAGGAAGGAAGGAAGGAAGGAAGGAAGGAAGGAAGGAAGCTAGCTAGGGTCAAAAAGTCTAAACATTATTTTGTGGTAAAAAGAAATCCTCCTATAGTCGGGGATCCACATGCCCAAAAGCTCAAGGAATAGGGTTGAACCTGTGATGTTCTGCCGCACTTTTTATTTCTGTTTTATCTATTAGTTTGGTCATTAAGGTCCACAGAATCAGAGGCCTGTTCTGCCGGAAACGTCGCGAAAAAAAGTTATGGCCATTTGTATATTCACTGTCCCATTGACTCCACTAGAAATATTCAAAAAAGAAAAAAAATCTGCTTTAAGTAGCATGTGAGGGGTCAAACTACGGGTTCTTCATCATTCTGAATCCATTGCAAGCATTTGTTTTGCATGAAAAACATTCCTTGGGCAAAATATTGGCCCGTAAAAGCTGTGAAAAGTGATGAGTCATCACTTTTTTTCCACTTTTCACAGTTTTTGCGGGCCAATATTTTGCCCAAGGAATGTTTTCATTCATTTCATTTTCTCCCAAAATACAAATACAGAAGTGCAATACCCCCAAAATGTAAGCAAAGTATTAAAATAAATGTATTTCTTACTTGTTTGTTACTATGGTCAAAACGGTCAGAGAGATTAAGGCTGCAATACTCACTCACTCTCACTCTCTCTGTCTCTCTCTCTCACACGCACGCCCGCCCGCCCGCCCACACACAAAGGCACTGTGCTAAATGAGAAGAGACACGTACATAAATGTGCGCTTGCATTCCTGTGAACATGCATTCACAGAATGTGCTTGACATCAGCAGATACACAGAAGGACACAGAGGAAGGCGCTCATTACATCCATATACGGTACACGCCCTTCTGCTCTTCAATAGAAGGCAGACAGTTGTGCAGCCTCTACACACCATCCAATCATATCACACACTCCTCCGGAGGTTGGCGTACCTTTAATTCAATTCTGTGTCTCAAAATAGGATCCAGACGGGGGTGTGTGGGGGGAGAGAGAGAGAGAGAGAGAGAGACGTGAGAAAAGAGAAAGTAGCAGAGTTAAGTTGAGACTTAAGGCTCATTCATACTCCAGAGAAGGTGAAGATCAGTTCACTGCGGTGTCGTTTTCTTAAGTCAGAAAACTACAACATTGCGTCATAAACCACGACACATCTCCCTGCTTTTACTTTCCGACATCACCCCATCACCCTATCACCTAAAAAAGTGAGGGGCTACTCACTTCACCCTATAGTAGGCCTATGAATGAGCCTTTAGACCCCTTTCCGCTTATCCCTGAACTTATTCTACATTACGATCTACATCGAAACGTTGTGAGCTTGTAGATCAGCTCTTTTAAATATTTAAACATGTATTTTATAACATAGTAAAAAATGACAAAAGAGTTTAGGGATGAGGTTCTAACCAGTGATGTTACTAATGATAATGAAGGCTTCCATTCTGGTCAAACAGTGTCAGGGTGCTGATATTGTGCATGTTGGCTCACTGGAAACACTTTGCCACACCAGTGGGTCTCTAAGTGTCCTTGAGGGGGTTCCAGATATTATGAGAGTCTACAACGGGTCCATTTGGTTCTACTCTACTAGTTATGATGGTCCTTGAAATTAAGAAATTTGAGAACCACTGTGCTGCACTAAATGGAACTTTTCGTTAGAATCATTGTTAACACGAAGGAAGGTTTCTTTCCGATATGGCTGCTGCACAGAGCCAATTGTGTCTGTACTGTATACTGTATCTGTGTATGATGATATGGGATATTATGATACGGTATACTGCATGTGCAAATTTGTCCACAAGACTAGAATCTGCTAGAATCTGAAAATAATTATTGTGCAGACAAGACTATCCATTTGAAAGATAGAGCCTTCCGCGTCAACCTCGCATCCAGCCCAAATAGACATAAGCTATGAATTGTTTCTTTTCTTTAAAAAAAAATAAAAGCGTTATGTCATCGACGTGTAAGGTGGCGTCTGCCGTCTAGTGGAATCTGAAAATAATTGATGAACAGCGCCATCCAGCGTCAAAACACGAAACTCGTCAAACTCGTCCTTTGGCAGGCTATGAGTAAGCATTTTTTCCCTCTAATTAATGGCTTCTTTCTTTATTTAATTTTTTGTATGTTATTCTTCCTAGTCTGACATGGCCCTTTTGTCAGCTATATTTTCCAAATCAACCTCACCAGAGGCATGCCATGTTCATGGCAGTCCTGTCAGATGGTGCCCATGCCCAGCTTTGAGAGTCAGCTGCTACACATGGCAAGCTGCTCTGGGCAACTCTCTCTGTATTTGGCCGCGGACCCCCATCTCAAAATATTTTATTCCAGGGACCCCCAGAAGCAAATATTTGTGTTAAAAATGTTAATATAAATACAATGAAATGCTTGTGCGAGGAGCACTCTCAGCCTTAAAGACACAAAGACGTGTAGGCTACACAAAACAAGTCCCAACAGACATAAATATACCTATTGGGTAAGATCGCGTCTGAGATAGCTCCACTGTTCCATGGCTGCCATGTCACGAACTGTCCAAGTATCCGTGCATGCATACCTTCTGGTTCACATATTCTCAGTAATTATGATACATTATTCATGATGTGCAGTTTCAAGCCACAGTTTGAGTGTCCCATTAATAGGAAAATGTGCCTATACGTCTTTAGCATGTATGCTCACTGTGGAAACACAATGTTTGTTGTGTGCCATTACGGTTGCAATAATGCAGGATACATATAGGATGGGTTACAGCGCTTCAGGGCATTACATCTTTGCTGATATCAGAGCCATACCATAAAGTTCTATATTCCATCGTATGGTTTTTACTCACACTGTAAAAAGGCACATTATCACAGGGCTAGCGTTAGGCTAAGCAGTCCCATAGGAGACATAGAGCAACTTTAAATGCCACAGCTGTCCAAAGCGTTGCGTCTCTCTCTCTCTCTCTGTGTGTGTGTGTGTGTGTGTGTGTGTGTGTGTGTGTGTGTGTCTGTGTGTGTGTGCTGGATGTGTTGCCCTGGCGTGCGTGCGTGCGTGCGTGCGTGCGTGCGTGCGTGCGTGTTTTAAAAGGCCGAAGGCCGTATTATAGCTACAGTTTATAGAAATTTAAACGACCATATCGGTCGAAATATGAGACACTGGCTAAATAAACATAGATGATTTATTTGCCATTAAATAAAGTTGCCATACAGTATGTGTGCATTAACATTGTGCCTACAGTAAGCCATTAGAATGCTGCTGAACATACCTGAATAATTGAGTAGCTTAACAGAACCGCATGGTTAATAAGTTATAGACCTTTAAATTTAATTCGTACATCAATCCTTCTTTCCAAGGACAAGTTTTGGCTTGACTTTTCAAATAACTCTTTAAAATGCTATGATATTAAAACAATGTATCGTTTCGACGTTCTTGTCCTGAGTGAATTACAAAGTGCGAGAATGCAGTAAAACCAGTGCCAAGGAAAATAGTAATCGTTACAAAGGTATTCCAGGGAGTCTTGGTAAATAATCAGAACATGACAGACTACCAGTATGGTCCTTTAACTATACAATATCTTCCACTATCCACTTGTTGTGCACCTGCAATACTTGTCAATAACATATTTAACAATCAAATAATAATAATGCTCTGTAGCAGTACTTGTTTTTAAGGTGCACGTGAGACATGTAAATGACTTTTCTTTTACCACATGAACCCAAGCATCCCTATTTTAACTGTGCATGTCATAATAGGTGAGCTTTCTGTGAAAGCAGGCAGTGTGTGTGTGTGTGTGTGTGTGTGTGTGTGTGTGTGTGTGTGTGTGTGTGTGTGTGTGTGTGTGTGTGTGTGTGTGTGTCATTATTTGTAGATTATAGAGGCTAATGTTGACATGACTAATGATCTGTAGGTGTGGTCTCATGTTTATTCATCTTGAAATCCATATTGGATATATAGTGTGGAGTCGCTTAACCCATGACTGAGGTAGTTCGTTGTCAAACTAGAAAGATGCAATTCTGGGAAATTGCCTAGATAGCCAAATTGTCATAGGAAGCTTGACCAATCCTCAAGCTAGCACCACTCCCCCATTTAACTCAATGGACTTACTCTATAATGGTGATGTCACCGAGAAAGGCGAGAATGCTGCTTTCTGATTGGCTATAGAAAGAATAAACAATGTAATACTAATATACTATAGTGTGTTGCCCTGGTGGGAAACCACATTAATTGTTGTTTTGGAAGGGCATAGTCGCTAGCGCTGTTGCCTCACAGCTAGAAGGTCCCGGTGGGGTTGGCGAAAGGGCCTTTCTGTGTGGAGTTTGCATGTTCTCCCCGTGTCTCCTAGGGTTGGTTCCCTCACAAAAAACATGCAGTAATTCTGGTCTCTGTACTAAAGTTTTTTTATACTTTGGCTCCCCTGGCCCAGCTGGCCAGGGGAGCCAAAGTATAAAAAAACTTTACTGTTCCATACTGTTCCTACGAAACAGCGTGGGCTGGCATGGAACACCATGTATGGACATAAAGATCTACCAAATGGGCACTCCAACATGGAACACCATATATGGGAATATAGATCTGCAGATCTATATTCTATACTGAGGGATTGAATGAGTATCTCTTCCTCTCTCTCCAGAGTCCAGACTCATTTCCCATTCTCAGCTGTAACCAATGCAGCTACAGTACACCCAAATATGGAGTGGAGTGTGTTGTCAACCTCAATGTGTTGTCATGGCATCATTGACATGCCCATAGTAGGCCTATGCTGACAATCGCTATGGACATAAAAGGGACAAGGACTGACAGATACAGAGATCTCCATAAATGGGCATATTGGTCAGACAAAACAAAAGGGACACATTGGCTGCATAATTGCCGATACTGATTAAAAAAAGAAAAAAGAAAAAAAGTAATTGCCCATATGTCTGACCCTATAATTTCCAAGCAGGTTCTACAGAAAGCCAGACATTACATTGTAGCAAGTGTCCTTTTTGCGATCAATAGCTATGGCTCAGTTTCCTTTTCTTTTCTTTCCTCTTTTTTTTGTGCTTCATATGCACCTTTTGATGTTAAATCCATCACGCAGTGTAGACGAGTCAACAGCAGTAAAGACTAGCTTTAGCTCCGTGTTCGGAGTCTGACGCTATTGACTCTCCATCCGCGGGGCCTTTGTTGAGAATGGATAGCAGCTTTTTACCCTAAGCCATTGGATTCTGCTCTGTAATGATGACATTGCTCTTCACTAATGGAGCCTCGGCCTTGAGTTACCGCGCGCCGGCTGATTTACCAATCAATTCATCGATCAAAACGCCTTGATTGATGTTTAAATGCCCTCAGCTTTCCATCCAGACGGCCATCTCTGGAACCTGTACAACGCTCTCTCTCTCTCTCTCCCTGCTAGTCTGTCTCGCTCTCTCTCTCTCACTCTCTGTCCAAAACTCTAACGTCAGGCTTTCTCTCCCCTGGAAGAGGGAACGGCGGAGCGGCCTTTCGCCTCCTCCTATCCTCGCCGCCATAAAATATTCCACTACAGTGATAGAAAGCTCTCTCTCTCCTCGGAGCGGCGACGCATAAATCTTCCGACCGGCTTGCGAGAGAGGGAGGGCGCCTAAACTCTCGCTCGCTGCTCGCACACACTCACTCATAGTCGCTCACACACATTCTCGACGGCGGGGCCGTTCGTTAGCCCGGGTATCGAATGCAGACGCCGTTTCTTTTCTTTCTCTCTTTTTTTTTACAGAGAAAGGATGCTCGCTTATTAAACGGGAAGCAAATGGAATCGAACCTTGAACCCCGAAGGGGGTGGAGTGCTGACAGTGAAGCTGTAAATATGGCCGCCACTCTTCACACACGCGCGCATACACACACACACACACACACACACACACACACACACACACACACACACACACACACACAACCCTCACCTCCCTGTCTCGGAGGGGGGAAATGGGGACGTAAATCGCGGCGGCGTTGTGAAGCGGGGAACATTTTAACAGATATGGTTGTAAAAGAGGAAGGGAAAAAAATAACAGAATCAAAATAATAATAATAAAGAACCTTGATAGATGGAGGTCACTGTGTGCGTGTGTGTGTGCGTGCGTGCGTGCGTGCGATCGTGTTTGCGAATGTGTGTGTGTGTGTGTGTGTGTGTGTGTGTGTGTGTGTGTGTGTGTGTGTGTGTGTGTGTGTGTGTGTGTGTGTGTGTGTGTGTGTGAGTGAGAGAGTGTGAGAGAGAGAGGGAGGACAGGACAGGACAGAATGTGGGTGGTATATATGAGGATGAGAAGCCCTCTATCGTGCCAGTAAAACATAAACCAGCATCTTGTTACAGCGAGGTTTAGTAGATGGACAGACATGATTGACACTGCACATATACTGTATATAGCGAGAGGAGCAGCAGGCCACAGATTGAAAGAGAAAGGAGGATGAGCAAAGGGGAATAGGGGAGGGTTATTAGAAAAGTTTGCTGTGTCTGCGAATTAACCGAATCGTGATGGGGTAAGTTGAGGTGAAAACAATGACATTTGGGGGTGGTAAGAAGTCATTCCTGGGGTTTTTCTACCCCCCCCCCCCCCCCCCCCCCCCGCCTTGCCATATAAGCACATAATCCAGATAGACACCCCTAGCCTGGCATTAGCCAGACAGATAACGTGTATTCACTCACACGTTCCTCCACGGTATCAGTCTGGACTTCGGCCATATAGGGAGCGAGTATGGGAAACCAGAAAATGACCGGGCCAATCAATGACTGCGTTACACGGTTCAGTTGAAACGCAGTGACTGATAGGTCCGGTCATTTTCTGATCTCTCATCTCTCTGCCTATGAGCCGAAGTCCAGACTGATACAGTGGAGGAACGTGTGAGTGAATACACGTTATCAGTCTAACACCCTCTCTCTCTCTCTCTCTCTCTCTCTCTCACACACACACACACACACACAAAATACTTTCCTTCTCTCTGCACATTTAAAATCCCAAGTGTTCATTTATGCAGCTGCACAGTAGAAACCCCTGATGTTAATTTGCTCATTTGTAACTGGGAGCGTGTGCACATCTATTTGTACTGTACATGCTCAGAGTTCAATTAACGCAATTACTTTATTTTGATGTCACTAATGCAAGATTCTTCTTCGTGTAAACACTTTCAGACAAGCTTGAGGTCACACTCACACAGGTCTCACACAAAGACAAAGACGCCACGCACGCACGCACGCACGCACGCACGCACGCACGCACGCACGCACGCACGCACGCACGCACGCACGCACGCACGCACGCACGCACGCACGCACGCACGCACGCACGCACGCACGCACACACACACACACACACACACACACACACACACACACACACACACACACACACACACACACACACACACACACACACACACACACACACACACACACACACACACACACACACACACACACACACACACACACACACGATTATTCATCTTTATCTGTCTTTGTGTCCATATCCCCCTGACCTTTCTATTATAAATACCATTTATTTTGCATTGTGTTTTTTTACAGCAGTTTTTTCTTATATCTTCTGCATATACTGTGTTCTATCTGTATGTCATTCAATGTTATGAATTTAAAAAAAAGGATCTCAATTGAAACACGCCATAGGCTTTGATTTT
>NC_137832.1:53098018-53103018 GCF_963921795.1 Nannobrachium achirus
ATTTAAACTCGCTGGAAGTAGACCCAAATCACGTCTTTTTCACCATTGTAACGCATTCACGGGCCTCTCTAAGGTAGATACCATTTTTAAAAGAGTGAAAAGACGTGATTTAGTCTACTTACCAGTGAGTGAAAAATGAATGGGGGCGGACGGGGCAGAGGCTCGCTAGGAATGAGAACAGGCTCCAGTAAGCTAGGCTAAGTTAGCTTCCCACCATAGAGTAAATAGGCTTTTCACGCTTACTATGGGAGTCGACGTAAGTGACGTAACTCTCTCTTCTACAACTCTGTTTGTGTTCATGGACGCGCTGGGGCTCCATTTCATTAACGAGCACTTCCGGTATGAACGTGCGTCAATACAAAGAAGCCTAGATGCGCGTTCATGTTTCTGGCCCCCAGCTGCAGTACCTCAAAACGGCCACCATGTCCATGGCGCTTCAGAGCTCAACCAAGGTTCTGGGGGCTTGCATGGAACAAGACAGAAAGGAAGGGGAAATGGGGAAAGGAATGCCGTGTGTCACGTGCTTGTGTGCACGTGTGTGTGTGTGTGTGTGTGTGTGTGTGTGTGTGTGTGTGTGTGTGTGTGTGTGTGTGTGTGTGTGTGTGTGTGTGTGTGTCTTGTGCACGCGTGCTTGTTTGAGCGCACGCGTGCGCATGTGTGTCTGAGACAGACAGATGGAGAGGGGAGAAAAATGAACTCCCAAAATGGTAAGAGAGCGAGAGTGGAACAGGTTGGTAATCTGCCATTAATTTGGCTCTGCTAAGTCACTAGGGGATGCTGGGAAATCAATGCTGCTGATTGCTACTTTCACAGAAGTGCACAAAACACAGAAAACTAACTCTGGGCATTCTTTCTGTGTGTGTGTGTGTGTGTGTGTGTGTGTGTGTGTGTGTGTGTGTGTGTGTGTGTGTGTGTGTGTGTGTGTGTGTGTGTGTGTGTGTGTGTGTGTGTGTGTTTATGTGTGTGTGTGTGTGTGTGTGTGTGTGTGTGTGTGTGTGTGTGTGTGTGTGTGTGTGTGTGTGTGTGTGTGTGTGTGTGTGTGTGTGTGTCAAGCACACAATCAGGCTCTTGTATTTGTTCACTTTTTCATTGGACAAATGCAGTTCAGCTCTGTGTTAACCTGTGTGTGCGCGAGAGAGTCAGACAGACAGTATGGTATTGCATTCAGTATGGGGTGGGGGGGGGGGGGGCTTTCAGAAAGAACTGTTTGTTATGGAGTGTGGTTATGGAGTTAGGGGAACTGCTTGGTAATTGGTATGGAAGATGGGGCGGTCATTACTCATTACTCATGTCTCCAACTGCATGGCTAGGCGTGCGGTTAGGGATAGGGTTAGTAATGGGGAGAGTCGGACGAACGCAACGTCGCAGTAATACGCGTCGGAACGGAACAATAAGTATAAGTAAATTGGGGACAAAGTCCAGTGAACTCGATAGGCTAGAACAAAAGAAGACTTGTTTAGGATGCTGCCTGAAACAGTGGTCTCTCAAAAGACACAACCTCAGTAACACAACTCACGACACGAGGCACACCGAATGGCCCTATTTTCATCCATGCCTTAGCCCTTATCCTAAACTTTTTGCCTTTTTTTTTTTTTTTACTATTTTGAAATCATTTTTAAATATTTCAAATAGCTGAGGTTTCAAATTAGTAAAAAAAGGGCAAAGAAGTTAAGGGATAAGACATGGACGAAAATATGAGTCACAGTGTGCAACTGAACACCAAGCACTGTAACTGTACCAATAGATGCATCTCTTCTCAGTCTCTACCTGAGGCTAGGATCGGGATCCCTATAACTGGAGATGACGTACCTCCCCCCTCCGCTGTCTGCACCCCTGGTGGAAATTCTCAAAGCTCCTGAGGTTTACAGCACTCCTAAAATAGACCATTGTGCCCTTTTGAAAACCAAATACTTACCTCGTCATCATGGAACAATGCCTCTCAAAAGATCTTAAAGATAATCGGCAGCGGCAGCCATGGTTTGTGTCACTGCAGTGCTGAGCAAAGGCACAGATAATGTAAATAGTTTATTTTTGTCTCACATCTTCCCTTTTATTGTGTTTGAAATGTATGAAAATATGCGAGACCGTATGAACATTACATGTTCAAACATGTCTTTGTGATCTGTATATTTTAGAGTGGAGTTCCAGGAAAATGAGCTATTCTGTAGCTCCAACATCTGGTTTTGTCCGGTCAAAAACCAATGCGAAAAACATGTTAAAAAATGTATGGGCATCTGGCCTAGATATGGCCTGAATCTTGGCACAATGGCTCAAAGTTTGTTGTATAAATTGTCTGGGGCTTAAGTAAACTGAAGTGTGGCCTACATCTGGCCTAGATATGGCCTACATCTTGGCACAAACGGCTCAAAGTTTGTTGTACACCAAGGGTCCCATTGGCCAAGCTTCGCAGGAGACGCTGTGATTGACAAGTGCCTGCACCTAGCTAGTGCCTGCTAGTGCCACCCACTGCTGTCTCAGCACTGTTCTGTTTGTGTTTACGTCCAAGCATTAACATAATATTATGTAAATAGTAAGCATTAACATAACATAACGCATATAATTTGACGAGTTGAGAGAATGTGTTTAAAAATAGCAGATCTGCAAGCTCACCACACCGTGAGCTTGTCGAGACGATTTTCACCTTTACAAGAGAGAGACTATTTTTATTTACCTGGCCAATGCTGTGTTTCAGGAAACCTGAACACACTGACTGTCAACACAATAACCCCGGCGAGCTGATAAGCTTGCTATAAATATTTTTACAAGTGAAAAATAAAATACAAGCAAGATCAACTACTGTAGTTGCCAGAACACTTTATGCAAACCGTTGATGTTCTGGTGGCACATTTTCTTTATGAGAACGTTTTCTCAAAGATTGTATTCCGACGAGGGAAAAAGAGTTTCAAAGAAAACTCAAATGGAATCTCCTCCTGGTTGTGACATGGCAGCTGAACTCTAACTGTACGCTACTCTTTCATTTTTTACATTTCCAACAGTACTTCAACAACCTTCCAATGAAGTGAAATGGGATTAGAGATTTTAGAATGTACATAAAGTATACAATCTTAGTTACTTTCAGTACTTTCGTTACTGCAATTTAATTGCTCTTGTACGCGACAAGAGCAGCTAAATTGCAGTAACGAGAGTACTTAGTTAAAGTAACTAATTATGTTGTAAAGTGATACTGTATTTCTTCTGTTAAAATAAGGGAAATAGCTCTATATTCCGATAGTAATAATTGCTGTAGGGTGTTTGTTTAGTAACAGGAGTCTCTTTAGTAACCAGAAATTGCATTTTCAGGCTGGGATACCAATGTTATCCAATCAGAAGAGAGAACTCATACAGGATACAGGATATAAACAAGTGAAATTGAAAGTGATAACACAACAAAATGAGCAGACAACACTGGGATTGAAATGGGAATGGGTACTGTAAAGTCTGTGGATTTGGGTGGAAAGTTCATTGGCTGTGTAAGCCATTTACCATGAAAGGGAGTGGGTTGTTGGCTGATTTACCACTGTTTCAGGGTCCCCCCCTTATCGCACAAAGATTTATCGCACAAAGATTTATCGCACAAAGATTTGGTGGCCCTAGTAACTCTGAGGACAACTAGGACGCTGGACCAGACCCATGCTCTAGCACTGAACTGGGAAAGCATCTGAGTAATTTTCAATGTTTGCGTTGGCTATTAAAAATATATAGCAGATAAGCAAAGACATATTTAGCCACTTGTACGCATGCCCCCACCCACTGAAATCAAAATCTCTAAAATGGCTAAAACAATAGAAAGCAGTAAATGAAAACAATATCTAATTACAATCTAAAATATGAACCCTTGATGTAAAAAAACAAAAAAACAAAGTTGTCCTTTAAGTGAACACTCAGTGTGGGAGTGAAGTGAACATGAAGTATAGGAAGCGTTGGGCTTTGGGGCTGTTCTGCCAGTAAAGCGTTGAGTGAGCCTGTAAACAGGGTTTTTTGTGGCAGAGCAGGGGAGTGATTTTTCTATGAAACCTCTCTCCCAAAAAAAAAGTTGTGTGGAGGGATTGGCTCATGAATCCAAATGACAGGGCCAAGGCACAGCAAGGCCACCGCTGCGCACACACGAAAGCACGCACGCACATGTGCATGCATTGCACACACACAATTTATCTCTCCTTTCTCTCGCAAACACACACACAGGTATACAATACAGACACACGTACACAAACAGACGACACACTAAAGCAGACACACACACACACACACACACACACACACACACACACACACACACACACACACACACACACACACACACACACACACACACACACACACACACAAATAAACGCATGCGCACTCCCACAGACAGAGCATCTAGGAAGCAGTTTTTTCTGCTGACAGTGCATTTAGAGCCGCCATCAAGAACAACAATAACAATAGCTCCTACCTTGCTGCCGCAATAGTACATTCAGCCCATTGCATGTCTGTGTGTGTGCGTGCGTCCGTGCGTGTTTGTCCTAAGGGTCAGGAGAAAAAAAACGGTGAGAGGAGAGGAGACAATGGTATGGAATAGAATTTTACACACACAAACAGGTGTGTGCATGTGTGTGCAAGAGTCATTTCATACTTTTTTTTCAAACTTTTTTTCTCCCAAATTTGTCACCATGCCAACCGATAGGAACTATACTCATGGTAGAGGGGGGCTGGGGGGGGGCATGTTTATAGTCCCTGTCACGGATAACTCCTACTCATGGGGGGGATGGCAGCGGCCGGATGGAGAACCGCAGGGTTCCCAGTTCGATCCCGGGCTCCCCCAGAGTTAGTGTGCTTGAGCAAGACATTGAACCCCTAATTAAAGGCCTTTCCATACTGTCTCGGACCATCACACTTTTCGTCGGAAAGGTCCGGTTCAACTACAAAATGACGTCACTCGCATCTTCTGAAAAGCATTACCCCGGAACTCTCCAATGTAAAGTTTGGTGGTCGGAGACAGACAAGCCTTTAAAGCTATACTG
>NC_137832.1:53108018-53142183 GCF_963921795.1 Nannobrachium achirus
CATGTGGCCATGACGCCGGTCATCTGCAACAGAACACACTATACTAGTAAGACGCCTTGAGGGCGAGAAGCGTCCTCACCCTAAGGCAGGGGTCTTCAACGTTTTCGGGCCAAGGACCCCTTAGCTGAGAGAGAGATGAAGCAGGGACCCCCAGATTCCATATTGTTTCATCGTTTGACAGCACAATCATCAGTGTATTTTGGATTCATGTCAATTTGTGTTTTCAGATATTTAACCACTTGAACCGTCAATACTTAATAAACTTGACCTTTCACTCTGTACTTAGTCTGCTCTTTTTTCCCCTCTACACCAAACCTCTACCAAAGATCCTCTACCAAAGATCTACACGCGAGGCGTTGTGAGCTTGTAGATCGACTATTTTCGGCTAAAGTTCTCAGAAAATGGACGTTAGGGTTCAAGTGGTTAATATAAAAAAGGAGAAAAAAGTTTCTATCACACAAAGATTTGAAGGACCCCCTGTAGTAACTCTGAGGACCCCCTAGGGGTCCCGGACCCCCTGTTGAAGACCCCTGCCCTAAGGGCAAGGTAGCGTTGAGACCACATGAGGCTGACACAATCTGTCCACACTGTATATGGGCATTCCCAGATATGGGCTTAATATTGATGACATCAGGGATAATCTCCATACAGTATACGGGCATAAAAGGGACAGACCACATGAGACTGACACAATATGTCCATATTTCATGGGAATTCCCAGATATGGGCTTAATATCGATGACATCAGGGATCTGCATATATGGGCATATAAGGGACAAGGACAGCCATATATGGAGCGTGACATGGGCTTGATATTGATGACATCAGGGATCTCCTTATATGGGCATATAAGGGACAAGGACTGACATATGGAGCGTGACATGGGCTTAATATTGATAACATCAGGGATCTCCAACTGGTGGCTCGCGGGGACCTTTCTTGTGGCCCCTGGAGCAATTTATCGTTTTTTTTTTGCAGAATCGCGAGGAAGACAAAAGGAGACGGCAAACAGCCCTTTGTCACAATCCTGTCTCTATAGACCATCTTGGATTGCATGGGGTGGCAACACGTCTGAGCATTACAAACCACTGTAAACAATGGAGCGATGGTCCCAAAATGCAAGTTCTGTTCCACCAATATTCTTTTGACCAAATTGACAAATGGGCAGATGACAACATCAACATCCCCAAAAGGATTCATAGGAAGGGCTACAGTAACTGGATTGAAGGGTACATCCACGCTATTCAAGGTAAGTTAGTTTGCAACGTTATGTGACTTGCTACAGTATCTGTGCAGTGCTTGCTCCGCCGTCATTGCGACCATAGGTCGCAGTTTACTGTCAGAACCAGCACAGCTTGTCTGTATGTATGTATGTATACGTGATACTGTGGTGATGTGTCACTGTGACATCACAGGTGACATTGCAGTGATGTCAGATACTCAGAGCAGGGATCTCCATATATAGGCATAAACAGGTGACATCACAGTGATATCAGATACTCAGAGCAGGGATCTCCATATATGGGCATAAAAGGGATTCTGTTAGGGATCTCCATATATGGGCATAAAAGGGATTAGTGATGTCAGATACTCAGAGCAGGGATCTCCATATATGGGCATAAAAGGGATTCTGTTAGGGATCTCCATATATGGGCATAAAAGGGATTAGTGATGTCAGATACTCAGAGCAGGGATCTCCATATATGGGCATAAAGGGATTCTGTTAGGGATCTCCAAATATGGGCATAAAAGGGATTAGTGATGTCAGATACTCAGAGCGGGGATCTCCATATATGGGCATAAAAGGGATTCTGTTAGGGATTTCCATTTATGGGCATAAAAGGGATTACAGGTATATCCCAGATGATGCCCTGTTAGGAGAACCACACAAACAGAATCCATATATGGCCAAGACAGATGGCGTGACCTTGCCTTTAGGACAAGGTCGCTTTTCGCCCCTTAGGCGTCTTACTGGTATTAACTTACTGCATCGTGATTTTTGCATGTTAATCATGAATCAATCTATGGGTTTCATTTGTAGTCCTAAACGGCCATGTTGAGGATCAACACAGGTGTTTCAATTTGTCTGATTGACATAGACCTAATGTTCTACACCAATCAGAACACCTGTGTTGGTCCTCAACATGGCTGGTGGCTACAAATGCAACATGATTATATACAGTATATATCAAGTATTTTACTGAATAGGTACTTGATCTATACTTTATTTTTCTTAGATTACTATTTCTATGCATGTGATGTATTGATGTTGATGTATTGATATATGGAGATCCCCAATTAATCAATATTAAGCTCATATTTGGGAATGCCCATATATGGACATATTGTGTCTCATCTCACCCTAACCCTCTCAGCCAAGTCAATCAGTCACACTGCACTGCATGACGGGATGTGGGAGTTCTTTTGACTGCTCCAGACCGTACTGAATTACTGCTATCTTGCATAGAGTCTCAAGACCAGGACTCAAGTCTAAGATGTACAGGTCATTATTGTCATCATAATCCTTACGTCCTCCAAAGATGATGACACGACTTCCCACCATGCAGCAGCAGCCGTCATACATGCCGAATGGGTCATTCTCCTTGGGCTCAACCTCTTTCCAGGTGAAGGTCTCTGGACTGAATTTCCACATGCAATGCAGAGGAAATTGCAGTGGTGGCATATCAGTCCAGGACATGCCACCAAATATGTAGAGCTCTCCATTGTAGGCAAAGGCTGAATGCTGCTTGCGTTCCTCTGGAAGCTCTGCAGAAGGAGTGTTCAGCCAGCTGTTGTTCTCTGTGTCAAACACTCTAATGTTGTTGCAGTCCTCCTGGTCCCCTTCGCCCCCAAATACAAACATCTTTGTCCCGATGATGGTGGCAGAGTGACAAAATGAAACGGGAGGCGGTGTGCCTCTGGTGTTGATAAAGGACCAGACCATTGTGGTGGTGTCCAACCTGTACATGTCATTGGTGAGTCCATACGGGGTCTCTCCTCCATGAACGTACATGACCTTCCCCAAGACACAGGCTGAGTGGAAGCTCCTCCCCACTGGAACGGTCCCAGAAACCCTAGTCTTGATCCATCTGTGGGCGTCGACATCAAATGCATAAAGCATGTTGTGGCAAAACTCATACATATGAATTCCTCCCCAGAGGTAGACAATATCGTCAATGACCACAGCTGAGTGGCCAGAGCGACTACAGGGAACCTCAGGGGGACGTTCTCCTCGTGTAGTTGTCACTGGGGGCAATGTCCTCCATCTCAGAGACACTGTGTTGAAGACGTACACGTTGATCTGATCTCCTGGAAGTTTCCTAGCGCTCTCATCGTTACCTCCAAATGCGTACACTTTGTGCCCCACCGACACAGAAACACCACAGATGATATTTGGGGCTCCTCGCAGCTTCACTGCACAGTGCATTATTTGACAGTCCATCAGCAAAGACACTGGTTGAAATGATACCACCTTGTTCTGTAATACAGTCTTATTGAACATGAGACCATTTATATAGGAGATGTACTATGTCAGGTGATGTCACAATGATGTCATGTGATGTCACCATAACCATATAAGGAGTTCCCAATGCACCTGCCCAAATATGAAGTGTGTTGTCTCAATATGTCGTCATGGCATCAACAAACAAACCAGTCCGATCCATATATGGGCACAAAAGGGGCATGCACATACAGATACAGAGATCTGCATGGGCTTATCACTCAGATCAGTGGTGTGACGTAGGTTTTATTTCGGCCAATCACGGCGCGTCTTTTTTTCCCCCGGCCAATCACAGCGTGGGCATTCAAGGTGGGTAACAGGTTAGGGTCAATTCTGACCAGTTTTTGAGTGGTGCTAACCCCTCCTATGTCTGGCTTTGTTGCGACCGTAAGGTCGCAGTTTAGTATGAAAACCTCCACCGGCCGTCCGTCGGTCACACGTGCGGTCGACCGCACGTCACACGTGCGGTCGACGTGTGATGAGGTCACGATGAGTCATCTATGCCCAAATATAGATTTCTAGGTCAGATGGCCCATAGAGTTTGTGATGTCAAACCTAGCAACCCAATATAAACAAACCTGATGTCAGACCTGAAGTATCCTTTTATACCCATATATGGAGATACAGAGATCTCCATATATGGGCATATTAGAAAGCCCATATATGGGCATATACGGATGACATCAGGGATATCCATATATGGGCATAAAAGGGACAAGGGCTTACAGTTAAGAGATCTCCATATATGGGCATATCAGAAAGCCCATATATGTTCATATACTGATGACATCAGGAATATCCATATATGGGCATAAAAGGGACAAGGACTTACAGTTAAGAGATCTCCATATATGGGCATAAAGGGACAAGGACTGTTACAGTAGATATAGAGATGTCCATATATGGGCATAAATGAACAAGGACTGACAAACACTGAGATCTCCATATAACCTATGGGAATATAAGGGACGAGGACTGTCAGCTTGTAGACCTATTTTCTAAATATTGTTGTACATTAAAAACTTGAAATGGGTCGTTCTGCATAGTACTTGGGATTTGTTGATGTAAATGTTCACATAGAGTGTAATAATTGGTAAAACAAACTTTTGGCCTATTTGTGGAGATAAGCGACCAACGGTCGCTTATCTCCCGATTAGGGAGTCTTACTGGTATGTGTACAGTATGAGTGTCCGTATGAGCACTGAACTAGGACGATTGGACGTCACACTGACCCAACCATAACCATATAAGGAGTTCCCAATGCAGCTATGCCCAAATATGGAGAGTGTTGTCTAACCTCAATGTGTCGTCATGGCATCAGGCACAAACAAATCAGTAAGCTCCGGGTACAAAAGGGGAATGTACTGATGATGATCAGCGTTCTCCATATATGGACATATAGGTCGTCGAGGTCCTGGAGGGTTGGTGTGATACGGTCTCTGGAGTCTGTACAGGTGAGCAGGCGGGCAGTGATTTTTGAACATATTGGAGTTTATTGAGGGCTCACCATGGAGGATTAGTTGCAGTAACCGGGATGGAGGAATGACGTCTCAGCAGCAGAGAAAGTCTGGGAGGGCCGGAGATGGGCAATGTTAGCCCCACCCCTTGTTTCCCCGATCCTGAACATATAGTGTTTTTGCCAGACCCATGAAATGGGTAGGCCTACATAAGCAAATGTCGGTCTGTCCCTTTTCTATATAAAGGGTATATATGATGATGACATGATGATGACATGCCTACAAAAGGCATGATGTCATAAATGATGATGACAGACAGGGGGTCTGGCACAACCAGGTTGACCTGGTCTAGTTATAACCGCCATGTTATTGAATGTTTTCTTTGCTTGCTATTTATTATGTCCATGAATTAAAGGAGCTATAGTCAACGTTTTCATTGTAGGGCCGACAATTTGTTTACATCCTAGTCTATAGACAAGAATGTAAACAAAGTGTCGGTCTGACAATGGCCAAAATGATTATTTTATCATAATTTTACCCTTTTTGTGATCATTTTCGCAGTGTTGTACCCGAACGATCGTTCACGAACACGTTCATATTTTGGGCAAACGTGAACTGAACGTTATTTATTCCGCTTGATGAACGCTATTGTCGAACGCGTTCATTCTGACGTCCATAAACGGCGCTCATCGGCTCGTTCGCTCGTTCGGTCCGCGGTCTTCTGTCCTCGCGTCTTTCTTTTCATTCACATTTCACATTATGCTCCAATAACACCCAGCTGCAAGACCTCACGATGAGCGGACTGAGCGCCTCGGTGCGGCCGCTCACTGCGCTGGGTCTGGGTGCTTCATTTCCTCGTTACGTCTCGCAGGTCGCAACGCAAGTAAAGCCTGACTACTTCGCCGTATGACCTGT
This sequence comes from Nannobrachium achirus, assembly GCF_963921795.1. Classification (NCBI taxonomy): domain Eukaryota; kingdom Metazoa; phylum Chordata; class Actinopteri; order Myctophiformes; family Myctophidae; genus Nannobrachium; species Nannobrachium achirus. Next base: position 53,113,893 of record NC_137832.1, read on the forward strand.
GTGTGTTGCATGCCGAAAACAGCTGATCTGCAAGCTCACAACGCGTTGCACTCAGAGCAGGGATCTCCATATATATAGGCATAAACAGGTGACATCACAGTGATATCAGATACTCAGAGCAGGGATCTCCATATATGGGCATAAAAGGGATTCTGTTAGGGATCTCCATATATGGGCATAAAAGGGATTAGTGATGTCAGATACCCAGAGCAGGGATCTCCATATATGGGCATAAAGGGATTCTGTTAGGGATCTCCAAATATGGGCATAAAAGGGATTAGTGATGTCAGATACTCAGAGCGGGGATCTCCATATATGGGCATAAAAGGGATTCTGTTAGGGATTTCCATTTATGGGCATAAAAGGGATTATATCCCAGATGATGCCCTGTTAGGAGAACCACACAAACAGAATCCATATATGGCCAAGACAGATGGCGTGACCTTGCCTTTAGGACAAGGTCGCTTTTCGCCCCTTAGGCGTCTTACTGGTATTAACTTACTGCATCGTGATTTTTGCATGTTAATCATGAATCTAACATGATTAACTTGACAATTCATGGGTTTCATTTGTAGTCCTAAACGGCCATGTTGAGGATCAACACGGGTGTTTCAATTTGTCTGATTGACATAGACCTAATGTTCTACACCAATCAGAACACCTGTGTTGGTCCTCAACATGGCTGGTGGCTTCAAATGCAACATGAATATATACAGTATATATAAAGTATTTTACTGAATAGGTGCTTGATCTATACATTATTTTTCTTAGATTACTATTTCTATGCATGTGATGTATTGATGTTGATGTATTGATATATGGAGATCCCCAATTAATCAATACTAGAAGCCCTTCGGGCGGCCCAGCGTCTAGTCGGCGACCTGGCCAACTCGGAACAATGTAAATAGGGAATGAATGCCCCGCCCTTTAATGCAAACCCCATTATACCTGTTTTCATAGGACCCGTTTTGACCATCTGTCTGCCTGTGTCCATTTATGCCCATATATGGAGATATCTGTATCTGTCTGTCTGTCTGTCGGCGTCCATTTTATGTCCATATATGGAGATCACTGCAGTTATAGTTCTGGGTCCATTTTATGCCCATATATGGAGATATCTGTCTATCTGCGTCCATTTTATGCCCATATATGGAGTATCTGTCTGTGCCTCCAACTGTGTTGCAGACACAGTGCCGGTTCCCCCTTTAATGCAAACCTCATTATACCTGTTGTCATAGGACCCGTTTTGAACATCTGTTTGCCTGTGTCCATTTATGCCCATATATGGAGATATCTGTATCTGTCTGTCTGCGTCCATTTTATGCCCATATATGGAGATCTTTGACCATCTGTTTGCCTCTGTCCATTTATGTCCATATATGGAGATATCTGTATCTGTCTGTCTGCAATCCATTTTATGCCCATATATGGGGGCATTCATTTTATGCCCATATATGGAGAACGCGCGTGCCCGTGGGACGAACGGTTCTCGAGATACGCGGATTACATACATACATACACACTCACAGAGATTTTTTGTTGACTCATGTGGCGTACGTGATGTCAGAGCCTTTTATGAAGTGATGTCATTACATACACACTCACAGAGATTTTTTGTTGACTCATGTGGCGTACGTGATGTCAGAGCCTTTTATGAAGTGATGTCACAATGAGTCAGAGCTTTCGCTGATTTCCTCCGGAACAGCCTGATGTCAACAATCAACCCCGCATAAGGAGATTCCGAACGTTTCTCGCCGGTTCGGGAAAACCGCGCGTCGGGTCGGGTCGAGACCCGGCACTGCACTCCGTGCCGCGGCGGGGAACGCGCGTGCCGAATCTGAAGCCGGTGGGACGAACGGTTCTCGAGATACGCGGATTACAGACACACAGACAGACAGACACGCAGAGACTTCTCGCATTTATAGATAGATTAAGCTCATATTTGGGAATGCCCATATATGGACATATTGTGTCTCATCTCACCCTAACCCTCTCAGCCAAGTCAATCAGTCACACTGCACTGCATGACAACAAGTGTTCTCCCTCTCCGTGTACATTATTCACCTCTAATGTAAATACTTGGCGGCTTACAATGATTTTTTACTCAAGTAAACATAGCACAATACAACAATATAAACCTGTATTCATTTTATGTGATGTGAATACAAGAGTAATGGCATCAAAATGTACTTTGTGAGCTTGTAGATTGGCTATTTTCAAATGAACAAAGTATAAAGGGCTTAACTGGTCAATATACAGTATCTTTCGTAATAATAATCTACATTTGCCTTAGTGCGTCAGCGCTACAAGGTAGCCTATATCTGCCCCAGTGCTACAAGGTATCGGCCTCCTTTTTGGTATGATTGTCTCTTGTTATAGCTGATATTGTTATGTTAGTATTTTTATGTTGTTTTAATGGACCTCTGAGTCTGCACAAATAGGCCTAAAGTTGATTGATGGGTTGATTAACTAGTAACAAATGTTTTCAAATAAGTGCAGTGGAGTAAACAAGCTAAATATCTGCTTCTGAGATGGTAGTGGAGTATTTTAAAAGTACCTCAAAATAGTACTTCAGTACAGTAGTCCTAGCCTCGCAAGCCATCCCGAGTTACGTCATCACCAATGTGCTTCCTTTCTCGGTCTGGTGTCCCTCCCATTGAGCCTCTTTATTAGCAATTATTTTCTAATTTCCAATCAAAAGGCTGCATTTCAAGCGAACCCGCCTCACACCGCTCCTGATTGGTCGAGCGGCTGCTACAGCTCTCGCATTTTGACAACAAACATGGCGGACCCCATGTCTGATGCGAGTTCACAAAACGCAAATAAAAGCTGCATTAAGCGAAGTTTTATCTGAAATCAACGGCATCTCATAACTTAAAAACGAACAACAGTTTGCACCTTTGGAATTTCTGTCTGGAAAAGACGTATTTGATGTTCTCCCGACGATGTTTTGATGCACTGATGACTACTGACTGGACCTGTCAGTCAAAGTGAGTAACTACGTCATTGCTGTTGCGAGGCTACAGTAGTCCTACAGTAGTCCGAAAATTGGTCCTTAACTCTGAGGAACCCCATAGAACAAAATAGATATAAAAACAATTATTTTATGCCGGGTCCTCCAATTCTCAGTCAGTCATGGCTGCCAGTTCCCGCCTGATGCGATGTGGGAGTTCTTTTGACTGCTCCAGACCGTACTGAATTACTGCTATCTTGCATAGTCTCAAGACTAGGACTCAAGTCTAAGATGTACAGGTCATTATTGTCATCATAATCCTTGTGTCCTCCAAAGATGATGACACAACTTCCCACCATGCAGCAGCAGCCGCCATACATCCCGAACGGGTCATTCTCCTTGGGCTCAACCTCTTTCCAGGTGAAGGTCTCTGGACTGAATTTCCACATGCAATGCAGAGGAAATTGCAGTGGTGGCATATCAGTCCAGGACATGCCACCAAATATGTAGAGCTCTCCATTGTAGGCAAAGGCTGAATGCTGCTTGCGTTCCTCTGGAAGCTCTGCAGAAGGAGTGTTCAGCCAGCTGTTGTTCTCTGTGTCAAACACTCTAATCTTGTTGCAGTCCTCCTGGTCCCCTTCGCCCCCAAATACAAACATCTTTGTCCCGATGATGGTGGCAGAGTGACAAAATGAAACGGGAGGCGGTGTGCCTCTGGTGTTGATAAAGGACCAGACCATTGTGGTGGTGTCCAACCTGTACATGTCATTGGTGAGTCCACCCGGGGTCTCTCCTCCATGAACGTACATGACCTTCCCCAAGACACAGGCTGAGTGGAAGCTCCTCCCCACTGGAACGGTCCCAGAAACCCTAGTCTTGATCCATCTGTGGGCGTGGACATCAAATGCATAAAGCATGTTGTGGCAAAACTCATCATACATATTAAGAATTCCTCCCCAGAGGTAGACGATATCTTCAATGACCACAGCTGTGTGGCCAGAGCGACTACAGGGAACCTCAGGGGGACGTTCTCTTCGTGTAGTTGTCACTGGGGGCAATGTCCTCCATCTCAGAGACACTGTGTTGAAGACGTACACGTTGATCTGATCTCCTGGAAGTTTCCTAGCGCTCTCATCGTTACCTCCAAATGCATACACTTTGTGCCCCACCGACACAGAAACACCACAGATGATATTTGGGGCTCCTCGCAGCTTCACTGCACAGGGCATTATTTGACAGTCCAACAGCAAAGACACTGGTTGAAATGATACCACCTTGTTCTGTAATACAGTCTTATTGAACATGAGACCATTTATATAGGAGATGTACTATGTCAGGTGATGTCACAATGATGTCATGTGATGTCACCATAACCATATAAGGAGTTCCCAATGCACCTGCCCAAATATGAAGTGTGTTGTCTCAATATGTCGTCATGGCATCAACAAACAAACCAGTCCGATCCATATATGGGCACAAAAGGGGCATGCACATATATACAGATACAGAGATCTGCATGGGCATATCACTCAGATCAGTGGTGCGACGTAGGTTTTATTTCGGCCAATCACGGCGCGTCTTTTTTCCCCCGGCCAATCACAGCATTCAAGGTGGGGTCAATTCTGACCAGTTTTTGAGTGGTGCTAACCCCTCCTATGTCTGGCTTTGTATGTGTACAGTATGAGTGTCCGTATGAGCACTGAACTAGGACGATTGGACGTCACACTGACCCAACCATAACCATACCAGTAAGACTCCCTAATCGGGAGATAAGCGACCGTTGGTCGCTTATCTCCACAAATAGGCCAAAAGTTTGTTTTACCAATTATCAAGACATACGGGCAGTTGACAGTTTGCCATGGTTACTCATTGAAGTTGAATCTCCATATATGGAGATAACCTACGCATCACACTAAGTCTGACCTCACCAGCCCATATTTGGGCATGAGCAACTTATGTCTCCATATATGGAGATATGATGACATCACACAGTCCTCAGCCGATGATGTGGCGTGATGTCATACAATACACAAACGAGCCCTACAGTATAAAGGGGCAATTCTTGCCAGGAAAGAAGCATTTCTTCGACTCAGACCTTATCGCCAGGGTTGGCTTATAGCAGCTGTCGGTAGGACCATATATGGATTCTGTTAGTGTGGATCTCCTAACAGGGCATCATCTGGGATACAATCCCTTTTATGCCCATATATGGAGATCCCTAACAGAATCCCTTTCATGCCCATATATGGAGATCCCTAACATAATCCCTTTTATGCCCATATATGGAGATCCCTAACAGCATCCCTTTTATGCCCATATATGGAGATCACTAACAGCTAACAGAATCCCTTTTATGCCCATATATGGAGATCCCTAACAGAATCCCTTTTATGCCCATATATGGAGATCCCTAACAGAATCCCTTTTATGCCCATATATGGAGATCCCTAACAGAATCCCTTTTATGCCCATATATGGAGATCCCTAACAGAATCCCTTGTATGCCCATATATGGAGATCCCTAACAGAATCCCTTTTATGCCCATATATGGAGATCCCTAACAGAATCCCTTTTATGCCCATATATTATGGAGAAATCCCTGCTCTGAGTATCTGACATCAGTGTGATGTCACCTGTTTATGCCCATATATGGAGATCCCTGCTCTGCGTATCTGGTTGCTATGGTAAACAGTTGGTTGCTAGGGTAAAAAAACATGGTTGCTATGGTAAACAGTTGGTTGCTAGGGTAAACAGTTGGTTGCTAGGGTAAAACCATGGTTGCTAAGGTGGTTGCTAACGTACACTAACAGACCAGCAACAACAGACTGTTGCCACAGCAACGTACACAAAGGTTTGTGTACACATGTGGTGTGATGTCATACTGATGCGGAGATATGAGCAGGGCAAAGGTGTGACGTGTGACGTGTGACCGACGGACGGACGGACGGACGGCCGGTGGAGGTTTTCATAGTAAACTGCTCCCTGACGGTCGCAACCAGTAAGACTCCCTAATCGGGAGATAAGCGACCGTTGGTCGCTTATCTCCACAAATAGGCCAAAAGTTTGTTTTACCAATTATTACACTCTATGTGAACATTTACATCAACAAATCCCAAGTACTATGCAGAACGACCCATTTCAAGTTTTTAATGTACAACAATATTTAGAAAATAGGTCTACAAGCTGACAGTCCTCGTCCCTTATATTCCCATAGGTTATATGGAGATCTCAGTGTTTGTCAGTCCTTGTTCATTTATGCCCATATATGGACATCTCTATATCTACTGTAACAGTCCTTGTCCCTTTATGCCCATATATGGAGATCTCTTAACTGTAAGTCCTTGTCCCTTTTATGCCCATATATGGATATTCCTGATGTCATCAGTATATGAACATATATGGGCTTTCTGATATGCCCATATATGGAGATCTCTTAACTGTAAGCCCTTGTCCCTTTTATGCCCATATATGGATATCCCTGATGTCATCCGTATATGCCCATATATGGGCTTTCTAATATGCCCATATATGGAGATCTCTGTATCTCCATATATGGGTATAAAAGGATACTTCAGGTCTGACATCAGGTTTGTTTATATTGGGTTGCTATAGGTTTGACATCACAAACTCTATGGGCCATCTGACCTAGAAATCTATATTTGGGCATAGATGACTCATCGTGACCTCATCACACGTCGACCGCACGTGTGACGTGCGGTCGACCGCACGTGTGACCGACGGACGGCCGGTGGAGGTTTTCATACTAAACTGCGACCTTACGGTCGCAATAAGGAGTTCCCAATGCAGCTATGCCCAAATATGGAGAGTGTTGTCTAACCTCAATGTGTCGTCATGGCATCAGGCACAAACAAATCAGTAAGCTCCGGGTACAAAAGGGGAATGTACTGATGATGATCAGCGTTCTCCATATATGGACATATAGGTCGTCGAGGTCCTGGAGGGTTGGTGTGATACGGTCTCTGGAGTCTGTACAGGTGAGCAGGTGGGCAGTGATTTTTGAACATATTGGAGTTTATTGAGGGCTCGCCATGGAGGATTAGTTGCAGTAACCGGGATGGAGGAATGACGTCTCGGCAGCAGAGAAAGTCTGGGAGGGCCGGAGATGGGCAATGATAGCCCCACCCCTTGTTTCCCCGATCCTGAACATATAGTGTTTTTATAACCGCCATGTTATTGAATGTTTTCTTTGCTTGCTATTTATTATGTCCATGAATTAAAGGAGCTATAGTCAACGTTTTCATTGTAGGGCCGACAATTTGTTTACATCCTAGTCTATAGACAAGAATGTAAACAAAGTGTCGGTCTGACAATGGCCAAAATGATTATTTTATCATAATTTTACGCTTTTTGTGATCATTTTCGCAGTGTTGTACCCGAACGATCGTTCACGAACACGTTCATATTTTGGGCAAACGTGAACTGAACGTTATTTATTCCGCTTGATGAACGCTATTGTCGAACGCGTTCATTCTGACGTCCATAAACGGCGCTCATCGGCTCGTTCGCTCGTTTGGTCCGCGGTCTTCTGTCCTTGCGTCTTTCTTTTCATTCACATTTCACATTATGCTCCAATAACACCCAGCTGCAAGACCTCACGATGAGCGGACTGAGCGCCTCGGTGCGGCCGCTCACTGCGCTGGGTCTGGGTGCTTCTTTTCCTCGTTACGTCTCGCAGGTTGCAACGCAAGTAAAGCCTGACTACTTCGCCGTATGACCTGTGTGTGTTGCATGCCGAAAACAGCTGATCTGCAAGCTCACAACGCGTTGCATCCACAAGACAACGTGAGCTTGTAGAGCAGCTATTTTAACCAACGCTTAAACATGCAGATGGCACAACGTTTAGAAACCTCTGACTTCACATTAAGCCCCTTTTCGACTGCGGCTTTAGCACCACACCACACTGCACCACACCACACCACATAAAAATATCTACATTTTCCATCAATCACACAAACGTAGCCCTATTGGTAAGAAACAAATTGACCCTTAAATGGGATTATAATACAATATAAATTTGTATTACAACTATCCTAAATTATAATACACTATAATGGATTATAACTGTGATTATAATACACTATAAAGTATTAATGTATTACTATGATAATTATGATACACTATAATAGATTATGATAGTGGTTATAACACAATAGAATCTATTATCGTGTATTACACCTATATCCTGGTGGTCTAAATGAAAAGTCAGTGAGTGGTCAGTCATTATAAGGGTGCAGGAAGACTGGGCACTAGTGGTGGGCACCTAAATATTGTGGGCATTTCAATGTTAAGTTGGATGAAATACGGTAATTGCTGTGTGTGGTTCTATTTGGGCTGTGTCAATAATTTTGACGAATAATAGCTTGCAGCAACGTAAAAAATCAAAAAAACATTTGAATAGCCAAAAGTATAAAAATATTATGGTTAAAAAAAGAACTAAAAAGAACTAAGTTAGTTCATTTTGGGGAACCATGAACTTTAGTTCAAAATGTAGAATTCTGAACTAGGAAATGAACTAGTTCATTTTAGAAGTTTTGAACTTGAACTTGAACTACAGTAGTTCGTTTTGAAAGTGAACTTTCCCAACACTGCATTTTTGAATAGAAACACATATATGAAGCTTATTTTTTTATAAAATATTTTCGAAACATTATTTTTATTTTAGCATCCGTTTTTCAAGAAAAAGTTGACTATAGCTCCTTTAAATACAGAGGGCTTTCAACGTGAAAAAGACCGTAAAAGGTCTATGTTATCTTCATTATTTATCTATCAAGTCCCTCCCGACAGTATAAAGGCAGGGGCCAGGGCCCTTAGCCAATGAGGTGCAATTTGGGAGTGGTGTTAGCTGGAGTATTGGTTGAGCTTCACATGACATGTTAGCACGCTGCAGAATATAGTCACTTTAGGGGACATCATGGACTCATACTTCTTTACGAGGGAGCCCACACTGTTTCGTAGGAACAGTATTTCTAGTTTGAGATGTTCATTTTAGGCAGGATGTTTAACTGTGCTTGTACTGTACTGCATTTCAATTGTATTGACTATACTTGTACTGTTCTCCATTTTTGTCTAATAAAATAATCAATCAATCAAAATGTTCCTGAGATAGAAGAATGTTGTTTTGGTAATTTGGTTCAAGTGGGGGAGGAAAGAAAGGTCGAAATGACCCCATTTGCAGATGTGGGTGGAGGTTGTGGCAAGGGACCCGTCGATGTTAAGTGAGTCCTGAGTGGGGCGGATGAGGGAGTTAGGGCATTTACAATGAAAGCCATACTGTATATGGAATACAGTATGGCCAAAACAGAAAGTTGGTACAACACATGGATCTGGACTATCATCACCTGGATCTCCATATATGAAGATCACGACACTGATCTCATCAAACCCTGGATAGCCATACATGGAGACGACTGGATCATCACCTGGATCTCCATATATGGAGCTGGCCAATACCTCTATTGATGATGCTCTGTTGCCCTGTGGTAACCACACTAATACTCGTCCGTCCGTCCGTCCGTCCGTCCGTCCGTCCGTGATACATAATATTTTGAGATGGGGGTCGGCGGTAGCCTAGTTCCAGACTCTGAATCGCTAGCCACACCCCTTTAATTTTTTTTGTTTGGCGATTCAGTGAAACGAAATGTCAATTTAGGCTGAGTGTCAGGCTAGGTCGGCGGCCAAATAGGCCTACATATAATTCGGGGGGTCCTTGACATGAAAAAGTTTGAGAACCATTGATTTAGAAGAAGGATTTAGAAGCGGATCAAATATATTCAAAGACTTGACACACATTTTCTTAATTTTTTTTTTTTTTTTCAAAAAATTGCAGATCTACAAGCTCGCAGCTTGTATATCTGCTACTTTTTTTTATAGTTAAATCATAAAATAATGATTAAAGTAATAATGTGTAATAATGCATTCCAGGTCTTAAAACACACAGACGTAAAGGGTGTTCAATAGCTCTGATTTATGTAAAAATAAAAAATAATAAAAATGAAGAAAGCTGGAAGAGTTGGCTGGTTTCTGCCAAACAGCAAGGAATATAATAATAATAATGAATAATTAATCATATACACAAACACAAAATGAAACTATCATAATTTCCACGGGGGGATAGTCTGTGTCCTTTCCTCGGTAGCATGGTTGTCACCACTATTGTGACCTCATCCAGCATGTGTTGTCAAAGTGTCTTTCATGCAGCAGGTGACTCCCTGAGGATGCTGGCTTGGATGTGGCTGAACGTTTGACATCACAGCTCATCACATGTCGGATGGGTTTGTTTGGCCGCTCTGAAGAGTGGGTGGACGCGGCCATCTGTCGCCTCTGTGTATGTGTGCGAGCCTTCTTCTTCAGATTTTTGATGATTTACTTTAATGCTTTGGGGGAACACAAGTGGACTGATATTTGAATCATCCGGTAGATCAAAGGCTCTGCTTTCTAGGATGTTTGCGTGTCCGGGTAGCTCAGTCGGTAGAGCCCTAGAGGGCGATAGCAAGAGGGCGGAACAGACCCGTACTTCCCGTTTTTGCGTGACGTAGGTAGATACCTTTTTAGGAGGCGGAAGAATGTTTGGAGTCTATCCATTTACAATGAGAGACCTAACGTGAACACAGAGCAAAATAATAGTTCAGAAGCTATGGTCACTGAACTAAATATTGGACCCGATCATCACAAGAATAGAACTTATATTTTGGGACCATCGCTCCATTGTTCACAATGGTTTGTAATGCAGGCTGCTATCCCAGGAAGTCATGTGATCCAAGATGGCCGCGGTGTGAATAAGGTCTATTAGGAAGGTTCTGGAACAACGTGTATGTTTACAATATACAGCGACTGACACAGTTGTATTTTAGATTATGGTAACTTTACACTCATATTCTGTTGCTGATCATTAGCTTAGCTGTTAATTCATAATTTTGTAAATCTGAGAGGGTACCAAAATGGATCTGCAAGGGGTCCACTTGGTTCCACTTGTACCCTCTCAGAGACACATTTACCACAGTGTACCTACTGGAGTTAGTAGAGGAATGTATGTTGGTATGATAGGAACAGATGCTGCTGCCATGTGGAGGTGTGTGTGTGTGTGTGTGTGTGTGTGTGTGTGTGTGTGTGTGTGTGTGTGTGTGTGTGTGTGTGTGTGTGTGTGTGTGTGTGTGTGTTGTCATACTTACACCCATCTAACACACACACACACACACACACACACACACACACACACACACACACACACACACACACACACACACACACACACACACACACACACACACACACACACACACACACACACACACACACACACAAGCATGCTGTTCAGATACATTGCTACACAGCAGCAGGATCACAGTGGGAAAACGTAACTGGAGTCTGGAGCAGGAAGAGAGAACAGATGGAGAGAAACATCACACACACACACCACACACACACACACACACACACACACACACACACACACACACACACACACACACACACACACACACACACTCTCACATGAAGGCAAGCACCCAATGTGCATTCCTCCCCCTCTCTCTAATGTGTGTTCATACACACACACACACACACACACACACACACACACACACACACACACACACACACACACACACACACACACACACACACACACACACACACACACACACACACACACACACACACACACACACACACACACACCCAACCTGACCTCAAACACACACTGCCTTGTCATCAGATTTAACTGATGTATGTTGTAGTTATACTGTGACATCATCTATGGAGTCCCATTTTCCCAGTTTGGCCATCATGGATAACTGCAGTAACCATTATTTGGATGGTGGTTTGCTCATAATTCCGACCTCCCACATTATTCCAACGTCCCAATTATAGTCCGACAAACATTAGATTTGTGCGATGTTAGAGTTAAATGTAATCGAGTCAGTTGGTAGTGACACAACGACCTAAAGCATACCTTACTTCATACTCAATCTTTTCTCTGAATCGGAAAAAGACCAATTCTTCCAATACAAAACGCATAATACTAATTAGGAAAATGGACTCTTCTGCAATGGCATCATTATTCAGCCCGGGAGCTTCCCACCCCACCTGTTACAGAAACACTCCCAAAGTCATTATTTCAAAGCACATGTCCAAATGGTACCTCCTAGAACCCACGTATAGTGTGTAAAAGTGGAAAAGCACATAGACATCAAGTTCCATTTCCATCACAAAGGGCGAGTCGCTGGTGATTTACCAGATACTAATTTACACTCTGTTCGAAATTGATGACGTAATTGGTTGTTTATCAGCTGAAAGTTTACTGTAAAAATCGTAATTTAACTGCATCAAATGGACCATTGTGGGTCTGTAACTTCAAGAGCGAATCGAACCATTGGACAGTTTCATTTTCATTTGGATATTATCGGGGTAGTTTTGTATTGCTAAACATGGATAGCTATTCTCTCTCTCTCTCTGAGACCATCTTCCTCCAGCCCGTTCCTCTGTCTCTAAGATGCTCTTTGCTCCTCCAACCTATTCAACTTTCATCACCGGTGGGAACAGGCCTCAATGACTAACCTAGCCTCTGTGTGCCTGCATGTGTACATGCATATGCATGTATGTGCTCAGTGTGTGTGTGTGTGTGTGTGTGTGTGTGTGTGTGTGTGTGTGTGTGTGTGTGTGTGTGTGTGTGTGTGTGTGTGTGTGTGTGTGTGTGTGTGTGCGACTGTGCATGCACACAAGTTTGAGAGCAATAGAAATGTCATTAAAGAAGCTTGTGAGTGTGTGTGCATGCGTGAGTGTGAGTGTGTGTGTGCGCGCGTCCTGGCCGGCTGGTCCTTGGAGGGAGCCAGCGACACCGGTACCAACCCAGGTTCTCACCTTCCCACAATTCCCTGCTCTCTGTCTCTCCAAATACGCTGTCACCTTTATCATCAGCTAAAACAAATAGCCTCTCACTCCCTGGACGGACACGCACGCACGCACACACACGCACACACACGCACACGCACGCACGCACGCACGCACGCACACACACACGTGCACACACACGCACACACACACACACACACACACACACACACACACACACACACACACACACACACACACACACACACACACACACACACACACTTGTTTTACCATACTCCTGTGGACCCGCTTGAGCGTAACTTTCCTATTCAAATGCCCCACATTAACTGTCACCACATGTCACCGGATAGTCACCACAGAATCACAGTCTAGTTTTCAATGACAACTCTGACACACGCTCTTTCTCCCAAAGACGTGCAACAATCGTAGATATCAACGCTTTATCGGACTACATTTGTAGGATACATAGCGCGGACTGGAGTCGGACCTCACAAGGATATAAGTCTGACTGCACTCGGTGGAGGTACAAACACACAGGCTCTCACGCCAGGAGCGTTGGGAATCATTTCTATGTGTAATTTTTCCCTCTTGGCAGTGGCGGACGGGCCTGTTTGATTGGTTGGTGCAGTGATAGATGCCTGGGCAGTTTTCTGATTACTACAATCTTCGATCTCCTGGGCCCAACATAATCAGAATAAATGTCCCCTACACTGTAGAGAGAGAGAGAGAGAGAGAGAGAGAGAGAGAGAGAGAGAGAGAGAGAGAGAGAGAGAGAGAGAGAGAGAGAGAGAGAGACAGACAGAGAGAGAGAGAGTGTGTGTGTGTGTGTGTGTGTGTGTGTGTGTGTGTGTGTGTGTGTGTGTGTGTGTGTGTGTGTGTGTGTGTGTGTGTGTGTGCGTGTGCGTGTGCTTGTGCTTATGTGTTTATGAGTGGTGTGTCTCTGTGATCGCAACAGAGAGAAAGAGACTATAGAGAATATAGCGTCTATGATCGTGTGTGTGTGTGTGTGTGTGTGTGTGTGTGTGTGTGTGTGTGTGTGTGTGTGTGTGTGTGTGTGTGTGTGTGTGTATGTGTGTTTGTGTGTGTGTGTGTGTGTGTGTATATGTAGTAATCGTCAAAGTGGTGTTTTTTCCCTCTCTGAGTTTTTGACATGGACACAGGTGCTGGGTGGAGAGTCTCTCAAGGGCCCTGCCTTTAATCTTCTTGCCATTTGTTAAGTGACTGTGTTGGTCTCTGTGCATGTGTGCATCACATGCATCTGTTCGACTGCTGGTCGTCAGCTCATTACCCGTGCACACTAATTAATACCGCATTAAGTTTAGAGAGTGGAATAATGAGATCAGGGTCGCCGACACGGGGAGTGGGGGGGTCAGTTTGTCCTGGGCCCTGGGTCGAGGGAGGGCCCCAAACAGCCGAATAACCTTTAACCACTTAAACCCTATTCGTCGATGTCGGGCTGAAACCTCATAACTCCATATTTCATCTTTTTTTGAGCGGTGCTAACCGCTCCTACATCTGGCTTTGTCTGTTTGTCCCGAGAGCACCTGGTTGGCTCACATATGTCTGTTTGTACACCCAGGGCCACATTGGAAAGCTTCGCTTGATGCTTAATAAAATTAGCGCCGCTCACTTCACACTGGGTGTGATTTTCTTCTAAATGAATGGGGTGACTATTTTCAGCCAGGCATTGATTAATTCAGTAATTTCACCTCTGCCAGGGTTTTTCATTGATTTTACCTTATTTTCTGGGCTCCCTGAATGCACCACCGTCCAAATGTAATCAGATTACTTCCGGCGACGAGTCTTTTCTTTCACCGGGTATAGAACAATTATAACCACGGCCATCTTAAGTAGCTCTCACTGCAGTTGCTGTCCGTGTCCATGGTCCTGAAGTAGCTCTCACTGCAGTTGCTGTCCGTGTCCATGGTCCTGAAGTAGCTCTCACTGCAGTTGCTGTCCGTGTCCATGGTCCTGAAGTAGCTCTCACTGCAGTTGCTGTCCGTGTCCATGGTCCTGAAGTAGCTCTCACTGCAGTTGCTGTCCGTGTCCATGGTCCTGAAGTAGCTCTCACTGCAGTTGCTGTCCACGGTGCTGAAGTAGCTATCGCTGCAGCTCTCACTACAGTTGCTGTCCATGGTGCTGAAGTAGCTCTCACTGCAGCTCTCACTACAGCTGCTGTCCATGGTCCTGAAGTAGCTGAGCTGCTGTCCGTGTTTCTGAAGTATAGTTGGGGAAAGTTAGCCGAGTCTTTGAAAGTTAGCCGAGTCGTTTCACTGTGAAAAGACTCATCACTAAACCATGGTTTTGTGGGGGCCGCTTTTTTTGCCCAAGGAATGTTTTCCGTGCAAAACAAATGCTTGCATTGGATTCAGAATCATGAAACCCCCCTAGTTTGACCCCTCACATGCTACTTAAGTTGGGTTTGAAAAAGTTCAGAGGTGATAGTACACACATTGTGAAGAAAGCTATTGGTAAGCCTTTAGTTCCCAGATTGGTCAAAGACTCTGGGAGCCACACGGCCACATCACTATGGACAACATAACCACAAACAACAGCCACGTCACTATGACTCATTGACATCATTATGCAAACACCAATGACTCATTGCGACGACGTCATGGCATCAGGTGCAAACAAATCAGTCAGCTCCATAGAGCCATAGAGGGGAAAGAAAGAACTGAAAAACATATCAAGAATTCCTTATTCCGAATGTCCTACACTTGGCTTGTACCATTCTACTTATCAGAGTATAGACTGTATGCATGCATGCGTGCATGCGTGTGTGTTTTACCATGTTGTTTGATATTAAGTGGAAATGAACACAATTCTAAAAGATTACACCAGAAATATCTGTGCAAATGTGCATTCATGGCTCCTTTGTCAGCTCTTGACCACAATTCATAGACATAATGCACCTCTAGCTTTACAAGCAATTATGCATGCATGCCAACACCACACACAATCACCTCTCCACCCCTTTAAATTTCAATCAGGAAGCTCACGGATCTATATCCGTGAAATCAATATTTATTAGTTTTGGATTGACTGGGGTGTCAACTTAAACATATTGGATTGGCCAAGATATTGGAGTGCCAACTTAAACACCTCAGTATTTATGACATATTTAAAAATACAAGCCTTTAAAAGGCCATCTATTGTTGCTGCTAGGGCCGATGAATGCAGCTAATCCATACTGCTCAGAGAGAGAGAGAGAGAGAGAGAGAGAGAGAGAGAGAGAGAGAGAGAGAGAGTCAGGATGAATGGTTGAAAACGGATGTATTGTATAATATAGACACTTGGGAGCAATATTCACAATCATTTTTTCTTCTCCTTTCACTAACAGACGCACTGATAGGCACTGACTTTGTTTCCTTACACACAATTGTAACTCTCCCTAAATTGCTTCGACATCGATGCTGCTGTCACAAGCACATGATGGCAATATTCCTCCTGCCTCTTCTCTCTCCCTCGCTTACACACGTGCACGCACACACAAAAGAAAAACGAAAGAAAACATCACACAATGAAGTTTGCAGAATACAATGGCACTCAAGTGTTATTATTTTTGAAGGCCAGCATTCAAGCAACAAGCAAAAAAATAACCGACAAGACTGTGACTGACAACCGGAAACGACAGCAGTAGGCTCTTCTGCCATACACATTAACCCTTTAAAGGAGTAGTTCACCCCCAAAATGACTTTTTTTCTATTGATTACTCATGCCATGGAGAGTTGAGTTCAATAATATTTTTTGGTTTTTGTCACATTCCTAAGACAAAATTTTGATTTGAGTAAATTTACCCCCATTGATTCCGGATGGTGACCCGTTTCGAAACGGGTCACCATCCGGAATCAATGGGGGTAAATTTATTGTTATCACATTTTTGTCTTAGGAATGCGACAAAAACCAAAAAATATTATTGAACTCTACTCTCCATGGCATGAGTAATCAATAGAAAAAAAAGTCATTTTGGGGGTGAACTACTCCTTTAAGACCTGGAACTTGTGTCACTTAAGATTTTAACCACTTTTACCATTATTTTATGCTGTAACTATTGAAACACTAGCAGATATACAAGCTCGCAGCTGCGAGCTTGTAGATCTGACGATCGCTTATCTCCTGGTGTACAGTAGAAACTGTACACATCCCTCCTCAGACGGACTTTCGATTCAGCTCAAGGCCAAGCAGTAATATAAATGGTATAAGACAAAATTCATTTCCCAGTGGAATCCGCTGGGAAACTTTTTTTTTTTTCATTTTTTTTTCTTTCTCAGAACAGAAGTTTGAACGCAATTCATAGCTCAAAGATTGTGGAATAGGATGCCAAAAAAGTGGCGGAATAAATATAAAATGAGGACAACTAGTGTGTTTGGGAGTGGTGCGATTTTTATCAATGCAATGCTGACATTTGTCATTTAAAATAATGACAATGTCCCAACAAATATAAATTTGAAATATAGTTAAAATAGCAGATGTACAAAATAGTTAACACAACACAATTGATAGTGGTGGATTTGTTCCTCCAACATTTAATTTGACTTTGAATTTGATGAAAACTATGATGCCGGGGGTCAAGTTGAACTTCTTAGTTAAACACATCCCCAACAATCATTTTTCTCAATCAGTCTGAAACTTTTAAACATGAACAGCTGCTCTCTCTATTTTTTTACAGAACAAGAATTGTAATTATAAATGTAACAAAGGGTCTTTTGTTCTCATTAATCTCTCGCCAGACCCCTATCTCAGAATTCATTGCATTTGAATGCTTGGAGCACAAGGGGAGAAATAACCCCCCTTTGTTTGTGCTGAAAGCTGAAAACAGCAAATCCGGAAATAAAACAGAAGATTGCATCCCAAAATCAAGAAATACATTGAGGAGAGCAAATCCATTGCATGAAAAACAAATGGATGAACAAAACAAATTGATAGGAAACGGCACGCCACCGTGAAAGTATAAACCAGAACAAAGCAAAATGTCATAGTAATCAAGTGAAGTATTGTATTACAAAGCAATTGACATGGAGGCTGATAACCGACAAAACAAACATTTTATTTAGTTATGTATTTATTTATTGTTTTATAACAAGAACTCATAGATCTACCCTTTGGCTGCTCCTCATTGGCTGAGGGCCCTACTTTTGTACTGTCTGTCTTTTCTTTGAGGAGAATAACCTTGGTCTATAAAGTCTTGGTATAGCATAACATACTGGTCTGGAGCCCACGTGTTGTTATTTATATCAGATCACACTTGTTGGTGGTGATGTCACCAAGAATGCTGCTCCTCATTGGCTAAGGGCTGTTCTACGTTTCCTTATATCATATCCCAACGTTCCTTCACACTTTTGGGGTCATGTTTTGCCACTTGGGCCAGAACCTCAGTGCCCTCATGCTGATGCAGATCGTACCCATTTACCTACCACTGCAGTGGAACGTGGACCTTGTTCACTCCATGTGGAAACTAACAATGTGCAATTGCAACATAATTGACTCCAACCTATCGCTATGTAACTAGGTCAGTGCGACGCGAGTTGGCAGAAGTTCCATCGCATCACTCGGTGAGAGCACCAGCCCGGCATGACACCTCACTCGGGTCACGCCTCACAGGCTTGAGGCTGCTTTGTTGGCGCACCTGCCTTGTGTTCAATGCCAAGTCACTTGTCATTGACTCGAATCTGCAGGTCTGCATTCCTTTGGTGTCAAAGGGAACGAGAGATTATCTACCTGTCTTTCCATTTTAAAATTGGTCCTTCTGACGTGTCACAGACTTTCCCAAATATGGAGTTCCATTCGTCCCCAGGAGTGAGTCTGTCCATGTCTGTCTGTGAAAAGCTAATCTTGTGCACCGCTGGACTGATCAATGTGAAACTTTGCACGCACAATCCCAGTAGGCCAAGGAAGAATATTTCAAAACCGCCTTATGTTGTATAACAAGGCATTCATTTTGCCCAATAACATCTTGAACCGTAGGTCACGAAAAATAAATCATCTTCACATTTGGGGCAGTTTGTCCACAGGTGTGTAAAACTTGAAGTCTGAAGGGAAGAGGCGTGTGGCGTGTGGGCAAATGAGCTGATATAACTGTTTGATCGTGATGTCTGCCACACCGACGATGTCTCCGATCTCTATCTGGGTCTTCTTCTCGGCCGAGGCCTGGGAGGCCATGTAGATGGCGGTCGCTGCAACAGAGATGGGGCTCTTGCCAGGCAACAGGTCCAACTCCATCACCCTGTCGCCGATGACGGTGGCGACCATCTGCACCTGCTTGGACAGGCCCAGGTTGGTGCAGAAGCGCGACATGAAGTCTCCCGTGGTGATGAGGTCCACGCTGGTGTTCAGCGCCTTGACGATCAGTTTGAAGCACCGGCCGACCTCCTTCTTGGAGATCCGGGAGACGGCGCAGATCTCTTTAAACGTTCGGGGAACTCTGTCCTGTCTGCAGGCAATGTAAAGGCAGGCCGAGGCAATGGCGTCATTGCTCCGCCCGTTCAGGATTTTCTGTTCGTAAACTTGTTTGAATAGATTGTTTGTGCTGTCTATGATGTTCGTCGGCAGGTGGATGCGGTCTGCCATGGTGGTGATCTCTTTGAAGGCGTTGAGCATGGCCCGGTTCGAGCTGCTCATGTTGCGACGGTTGTGATACTTGGAGTTGCCGAACTCGTCAAAGCTGGCCGCGCCCGTCCCCTTGCTGATTATGGTGGTCAGGTCGCCCCCGTTGAGGAGTGGATTCTGGGGGTACCCCACCCTGGACGGGTCTTTGGTGGCTTTCTCGTTGGTGAAGGTGCGCCACTCCGAGCCCACGTCGATGACGCGGTCACACACCACGAGGCCACACTGCGTGCATATCATGTCCCCTGCTCTGTAGTCCTCCACTAGCTGAGCGTCAGGGTGGTTTTTACACTGGACCTTGGCAAAGGCCAGAGCACCTTGTTGACGCCAGCCTCTTCTCGACTCCATGTCACTCTTTACAGAACTGACTCTCTCACCCTAATATCTTTCTGCATCTCCCTGAGCCTGACTGTACATTGTCCAATTAAACAAATTTGACATACACTGGCATTGTTGACCCTTATGAAGGTTGAACAAAGCTGTGGTCTGACGTCACCCATAACCCAACTGTTGCCATGTTGACCTTTTTTTGTATTGATTACTCACGCCATGGAGACTTGGGTTAAATAATATTTCTTTGTATTGTTTGCATTCCTAAAACAAAAATGTGATTATAGTAAATTTGTGGGTCCCCATCCGGAATCAATGGGGGTAAATTTATTTTTGCGTAGGCATTCTTAAAAACATCAATGAGTGAGTGGCATTGTATGCATCTGCGGCACTTACACCCACAATCATCCGCGCATCAGTCCTTCGCGTATCTCAAGAACTGTACGACCATAGACGGCAGTTTGTTGTCTATGTACGTCTGTATGTATGTATGGGCATGCCGACTTTTGTGTCCATATGGAGCTGGCTGATTTGTTTGCACCTGATGCCATGACATCATCATGATGATATGTTTGCATAATGATGTCACAATGAGTCATATTAGCAACATGCCCATGGGTTTCCTTTTTGATTATGTTGTCATATTTAGTGACGTGGCCGTGGCTTGTTTATGGTTATGTCAGAGTGACGTGGTTGGGCGTGGCCCGCTCTCCCGCTATTTTTTAAAGCAAACATTTGGAACTCAAATATTTGCTTCTGCGGGGTCCCTGGAACATAATATTTCGAGATGGGGTCGTTGGCCAAATATATACATAATAATTCTAGGGGTCCTTGACATGAAAAAGAACCACTGACACAGAAATACTTTTCACAAACTTTAGAAGGATTTAGAATGACTTGCACAAAATCTTCACAAATGTTCAAAAATAGCAGATACAAGGTGCTGCGCTGTGAGCTTGTATATATCTGCTATTTTTGAATAGCTAAAGCAGCGACACAGATGAGTTACAGGTCTTAATGGGTTAAAATGAATGGATACATATTAGTAGGCCAATATGTTACAGATAAAGTCCAGTGGGTCTTCAATGCTTTCAATTTGTGGGCTGAATGTCACTCTCACCATGAAGTCAGGACATGATATTAAATAACACAATGTTCTATCATTGAAAGTGTCCATGAGGTGTCGTAAAGTCTCTCCATTAAGTTGCGGGCCCTGACCTGCTGGTTTGAGCAAACAGTGGGGCAAACTTTTGATCACGGTTCTTTATTGCACAGCTAAAATACATGGTATCTATTAACCCTGCTTAGATTTATGTAACCCATACGACAAGAATTACACCATTCTGTCTTAAATCAGACATATCAGATTTTGGCGTCCATTGCTGATCCTGATTTTTCTTTTTTTTTTTTCTTTTTTCAGGGTTTTCAGTGATTACGCTATATAAATTAGTTTGTGAGCTGGAAGATATTCTGTATATCCAGAGAGATTTACATTAAACGTGTTAGCAAATACTTTGTTGATTGTCGGAGTAAGAGACATGTTTTGACAGCTTCTGCAGCAGTAAGAAAAGATCATTTGGGGATGGCATGTCTCCTTTAATGACCCTGTCTGGGAAGGGATTTCTCTGTACGAACACCTCTCCCATGCACACACAGGAACACATACACCTCCCTGCTAGCACTGGAGGTTGTGTTTATGTAGCGCATTAGCTCATCTGGCAGCTCTTTTATTGTATATTGGCGGCTAATTACACACACGCATTTAGAGCCAGTGTGTGTGTGTGTGTGTGTGTGTGTGTGTGTGTGTGTGTGTGTGTGTGTGTGTGTGTATGTGTGTGTGTGTGTGTGCGCGTGCGTGTGCGTGTGCGTGTGTGTGTGTGTGAGAGAGAGAGAGAGACAGAGAGAGAGAGAGAGAGAGAGAGAGAGAGAGAGAGAGAGAGAGAGAGAGAGAGAGAGAGAGAGAGAGATGCAAAGTATTAATTACTCTGGAAAAAGAAAACAGAATCCATTAAAGAAAAAACTAAAAACCAAAAAGCAGGTCTGTACCAGTTTCTTTGAAGGCATTTTGTTCTGTGTTGACTTACATGGTGCCGTTGGTTTGTTTGCTGTGGCTAATCGTAGCCAGTTTATTAGACTGTCGATGGCCTCGGATGAATAAAGGAATAAAAGCTTGTTATTTTGGAGGGAAGCTGTAATTACCTCGCTTGATTAAAAGGCAGAAAAACTAATCCTGAAGAGCGGAGAGTTGAGACACACACACACACACACACACACACACACACACACACACACATTGTGACTTTAATGTGTGTGTGCTACACAAGTGCATGGGAAGTAGTGCACACGGTTGCATACTTGTGCACACAGCATATCCTGTTTCTTTCATTTGCGTGAACAAATACACACAAGCGCGCGCGCACACACACACACACACACACACACACACACACACACACACACACACACACACACACACACACACACACACACACACACACACACACACACACACACACACACACACACACACACACACACACACACACAGAAGCCCAGAGGCCTGTTGTTTAATTGAACTTTCCCACTGATCCTCAGACTGTTTTTTTCCCCCTCTCCTACTTTCTTTCCCACCGTATTCTTAATCAGCAGAGAAGAAAGGTGTGGAGGCAGTGTAGGAGCTTGAGAGAGAGAGAGAGAGAGAGAGAGAGAGAGAAATCAGGGTGAGGAAAGATGGAGAGGAGATGGGATTCCCAAGCCTGCAGAGAATCAGTTGCATCAGTAACAGTTAACTGAAACTAGCTTGATCAGCGTGAGACTCACGCATACCATATAGATTCTACTGTATGTGGTGTGGTCTACGTCGAGTCACGCGACAATCAATTATTTTGAACTTCCGGAACATGTCACCGCTCTCTTTTTACATCGATGTGTGGTATCTAATCTGTTAGAAAATACAATACAATATGGATCTTCTGATTGGTTTCCTGCAATAGATCTTTTTCACAGCGGCCATGTTGACATTAATGGCTGTGTGATAATGATAGGACCACTAATTAAGGTTGTGTTCCATTCAGGTTCACAAGGGTCAGGGTCAGCACGTCAGCTAACTGGAAAGACTGCTACGCTAAATGGAACAGCGCTTTAATCAGTTTCATTAACACCTGTGAAGGAAGTAACCGAGGAGAGAAAGAGATATTCGGGGGGTTGCAAGAAGCAAGAGAGAGAGATCGTTCTTGAATCTTTTAGAGGTTTTTAGAGGTTAGTCTGGGGCCACGTTCACACATTTAAGGCACATGCCTTGTGCTTTACCTAGGGGGAGGCACCGGTCCAATTCATTCTCTATATATGGAAGTCACATGTTTTCACGATTTTCAAGCTTGGATGGCACTTTACCCTCCACCTCCCCCTAGGTTAAGCACAAGGCATGTGCCTTGAATGTGTGAACCCGGCCTGGGAAACAGAGGTTCACATGTTCGTGTCGCATCCACTGTCTATGTGTCAAAGTGTCAAATCTCACTGTGAAAAAGAAAGAAAAGAAAAAAACATAAATTTTCCTGTTACTTCATCACAGCTTTCATCTTCTTCTAAAACTCATCATCTCTAACTATCATCTGCTCATGGTAATCTCCATCTGTGTTTGGACCCCGTTCCCGTGCTGCTTACGGCTTATATAACTTAATAACTTCTTTGTTAATTGTATTTAATTATCCCTTTTTAAAGTGCTTCTGTTGCACTTTTTCCTCAATGCTTTTCACGGTTTGTGTAAAGCACTTGTGGATTTCACTGTGTATACTCTGCCTATAGCTGCCGTGTACGTTCTCCTGTGAAGGATTCCGTTTTCATAATCATACAGCTCCGCTGAGGCCTTGGGGAGCCACACACAGCGGAGATGGAGAGAAAGCTATTATCAGCGCTGTTCAGCCTAAATGAGATTTTTGCTGTAACCATTTACCCTAAATGACTTTCCTGTAGTTCAATACAGAAAATGATCAGGGTTTCCAGCATTGGATTAGGACATGTCTCAACAACAAGGAATGAATTTGATCACAACACCACTGGGACTGTTTTTGTTTTCCTGTAAAGAAGTAAAAGGGGAGCAAGCAGCAGACTTAAGCTCGATTCACAGTTTGTCGTTGGACATGTCTTGTGCTGTGCAGGAAAATCTGCAAATCACAACACGTCGCATCTGTGAGGATATTTTCGGCATGTGTGTCCACCATAGGCCGTCCATGGACCATACATTTGCTGTGCGTGCGTGCGTGTGTGCGTGCGTGCGTGCGTGCGTGGCTTGATGATATTTCTGTATCTGCTAACGGCACCAGAAGCTCTCGACACTTTGGAGTCAGACGACCAGAAGTCTCAGTCTTCTGCCAACGTCTTAAATATCGACTCATCTTCTAACAGAGCATGGACACAGTAATAACATAAGGATAGTTATTAGTTAGTTATTAATGGACACAAATTCATCTTTTGCATGCATGCGTGTGCTTCTGTGTGTGTACGTGTGTATGTGTGTGTGTGTGTGTGTGTGTGTGTGTGTGTGTGTGTGTGTGTGTGTGTGTGTGTGTGTGTGTGTGTGTGTGTGTGTGTGTGTGCTACCCCCATTTATAAGCTAGTTACTGTAGCTGCTGTGCTCAAACCAGTGGGCCAGGTGATTCCTGTAGGCCAGGCTAATGACACGGATCTTGAGAGATGTGGACATCTGTAATGACATCCAGAACGACCATGCAAATGGAAAACCAACTACATGTAACATGGTCAGAAAGAAAATTACATTTAAAAATTCGATTCACAGCTAAAACTTGCAAAGCTAAGAAACTGGAAGACAAAGTTCATGTCCACCCACAATCCCTCTTATGCGGACAGTATATAGTCAATGTCGGTCAGAATCCTCGTATCTCCAAGTTTCAAATGTCTACGTTTTTTCATGAAGTAAAGCCCTGCTTCATCAGAAAAGACCGTCGCACAAAACTAGTGAAAATAGCAGATCTATAAGCACACAACGCCTCGCAATGCGAGGCGTTGTGTGCTTATAGATCGGCTATTTTCAATAGTTTAAATCCTTTTTAAAATGATAAATACAAAACAATGGTTTTGGACATACTGTACAAGGTTTCCAAACTGACAACGACAATATGCTGCTATGCTCATGCACCTTATTACTAATACCTCTCATGTACATAATGTTCGGATGGATATGCTATGTGTAAATATGTATAATTGGTAAGACGGTGTGAAGGAAAAAAGAGCCCGATTTCTTTCCAATTATGTGCAAAGAGCCTATTTGGTTGTCTGTCGCCTCCCACACTGATTGCTCAATCATTAGACGGCTGCAACACACTTGATCGACACACACACACACACACACACACACACACACACACACACGCACACACGCACACACGCACACACGCGCACACACACGCGTTACTTGCCGTGCACTCACATTTTGACCAGTTCTCTGAGGCGGAGCGCAGCCTCTTCGTTGAAGTGGAAGTCTAGGAGGAAGCGAGCAATCAGAATTATGTCTACTGCTGTTACCCTCTCCTCATCTTCATATAATTGGTCCTCACTAATGTTCACGATAAAATAGCACGTTCTTTTCTACTGTGTCTCTTATAGGAGAGCTGTGGGCAGTTCAAAAACCCGTCTGCCAGTGACATCATCATTAGGCAAATAAGATGCTATTTTATCATGAACATTAGTGAGGACAGGTTGACAAGTGGTGAAGTCTTCCTTTAAATCAAGGGTCTTCAACAGGGGGTCCAGGACCCCTTCCTCAGAGTTACTACAGGGGGTACTCCAAATCTTTGTGTGATAGAAACTTTTTGTCTCCTTTTTTATATGAACTACTTGAACCCTGGTGTCCATAGTCGGAGAACTTTAGCCAAAAATAGCAGATCTACAAGCTCACAACAGCGCGAGGCTTGTAAAGCGGCTGTTTTCGGCAAAAAGCTTTTGTGTAGAGGGAGAAAAGAGCAGACTAAGTACTTAGTGAAAGGTCAAGTTTATCAAGTATTGACATTTCAAGTGGTTAAATATCTGATAACACAAATTGACATGAACCCAAAATACACTGATGATCGTTGCTGTCAAACCATGAAACTATATGGAATCTATGAAAAGGTTGTGGGGGTCCCTGCTTCATCTCTCTCTCAATCTAAGGGGTCCTCGGTCTGAAAACGTTGAAGACCCTGCTTTAAATAATTGTCATTACCTGTCATAGGTACTTAATGATCTCAGTGGTATTGCTACTCCAAAGCAACTCCAAGCTTTTTTATAGCTGCCTAAAATGATCCGCAGATAAAACAAAATCGCGCAAAACCACACTTGGTAATAATCAGATTGATTATTATTGTATATGATAATCAGATAGATAAATAAACAACACACGCAGAGATAAGATGATCACGGGATTATGATGCAAGTCACGCGTTTCTTTGTCTTTTTACAGCGTGTGCACACTATCTTTTCTGTAATTTTTGCACTCGAATTGAAATTCCACAGTTAATGAATATATAACAAGTTCATCGCATGACCCCCGTGATGACTCTCTCAGACAGAAGAACTGTTACGATTGGCTCTCTCTTTCTCTCTCTCTCACACACACACTCTCACAGAGACATTACTTTATATTATTTCTCTTGCTTTAAATATAACCCCATGTTGTTTCAACCCAACCACTGTCTGCCGCCTGCCTCCACTAATAAGGCCATTAATATTCATATGCATGTCAGAGACGAGATGGGGGAGACACACTGGAAAACCTCCAGCATGCACACACGCGTGCACTGCACGCACGTGCACACACACACACGCACGCACACACACACACACACACACACACACACACACACACACACACACACACACACACACACAGAGAGAGAGAAAATAAATCAGCCGGCCGCTCAAATGTAATTACTTGACGGCTGCCTCCCATCTACGATGACACTTAGATACTGTGTTATTTCTCTGTATCATTTTTTGCTCAATCTGTGTTCCCGTTTCTGTGCGTTCACTCTACAGTCGCTCTTCTTTCTTATTCCTTCTTCACGACTACCCTCTCTCTCCCTAAGCTTCGGTTCCATCCCTCCCTCCGGCTATATCATTTTTGAAAAGCATGCGTGACCGATATCTCTGTCAATCTTCGGAAGGCCTTCATCGATAAGCTTTTCGACAGCCCACTTACCATTTACACCGTGACCATTTAAACTGAGCGCTTATCGAGAACAGACTGAGTCACTCAGCTGCATGTGTGTGTAAAGCCTTGCAGTACAATGGCGTTGCCAGGCGATGTTTGCTGCGTGACACCACTCGCAACAAAGCATAACCAAGCCTTGAACACGAACTCTAGCGTCCGCATTCTGGGCATGGCATAATAGGCAGACATTCCACGAAAAACGTTTGATGAAAATTGACTATTTACACAGGTGCACAACGCGTTGCAAATTGTTGTCGGGAAAAAACGAGGAGGCCAAGAACAGACCTGTAAGAAGTTACTAAAGTTATCAATTTCCGACCAATGACAAGATCTTAAAAAAAGCCTTCTGTACCAATGATGAGCCTTGACGGATACATTCTTTATTGCATTTAATCCAACATTATGCTGCCGTTTATCTGCTCAAAAAGTAGCGATTATTGTTTTGACCGAAAACAGTTAAAACCGGATATGAAAAAAACGGATCTGCATTGGCATGTTATATTTGTCAGGAAAAGGCCCATTTCTCTGTTTCCTGATCCTGCCATGTGTCCTGCAGCATTTCTGCACCAGCTTGTGAGCTAGCATGCTAAAGCTTGGGTGCGGCAACATGATTTAGTTTTTAGTTTTTTGTGATTGGATCTGTACGGCGACATGCACGCAGACCGTGCACGATCCGTGCACCATCGTGCAAGATGGACACAGCTGCGAGCAATAATAACTGGGATATGACGAGTAGCCCTTACTGGGAAAATGAGTTAACTATACAAGCAAGGCAGACAATGAACTGGAATCCACAGTGGGAAGAGAAAAGTGGGGGAGACCTATAAAAGGACCTGGAGAGACAACCGTCAATCCACCCAGCTGACGTGGGCCCCGCAGAGGAAACCTCTCCAAAGCAGAGTCCATTGGCGAGTGTGCTATTGCGTGTGTGTGTGTGTGTGTGTGTGTGTGTGTGTGTGTGTGTGTGTGTGTGTGTGTGTGTGTGTGTGTGTGTGCGTGCGTGCGTGCGTGCGTGCGTGCGTGCGTGCGTGCGTGCGTGCGTGTGTACCAATCTCCTCTTTTCTCAACATGGTGACTATTTACCCTGTCAGATTGGAAACTCCTGTCAGCGTCAGGCATAGGAGGATTGTACACAGTAAAATCCTGACTCTCAATTAAAACCCTGTGTAACTCAGATCGTGTACAAATGGGACCAAATGAACCCATATAAAGGTCTGCAACTCAAGAGAGTGTACAAATGGGACCAAATGGACCCATAATGGTCTGTATCACTGAGAGTGTACACACGCAACCAAACCGGACCCTTATTCGGTTATGTTTGGTT